>NW_003852556.1:962059-963791 GCF_000181295.1 Otolemur garnettii | reverse complement strand
AAAAAAAAAAAAAAAAAAAGAAAAGAAAACAAGTTGGTGTGAATAACAATCTTCAAGTATGTTTAGTTTAGAAGCAATGATATCTACTTCAGGGATTTAAACTAAGGAAATGATTAATAATTGTCATAGAGGAGTAACAGCTTCCTTGCAACTGGGCATGTGAGTCTGGGGAAAGAAGACTCCAGGCATCTCTGGCTGGTGGGATCTGCACAGAAACATCCCTTTGGGGACACAAGGAGTCAGCAATAGACTTCTGGACCCCACGAGGAGGACAAAAGTGGACAACTGGCAAGTGTTTGCGTGTGTTCGTTTGGTCTAATCCCGCCAGCAGCTGTAAGTACAGCAGTAGTGAGATTGTAAACTGAAAAGGCCTTCCCTGTGAGCTATTTTGGATTTTTTAGACTTGGCACTTAGTTGAACTACCTTAGGAGAACCTGGACAAGAGTGTAGAGGACTTTAAGTGTTGTCTAGGGTCCCAGACTGAGCCACTGAGCCAGATAGAGGTAGTTCAGCTGTGGGCCATGCAGAGCCCTTGTGGGAGAATTGCCCCGGCAAGCTCCGCCCTCAGGGTCACAGAGTAAGGGATTGGGCAGAGCGAGTAATCTAGTGACTGAGCAGCCTAAAGGCAGGGACTGAGATACCTCACAGCCTTGGCCCTCAGGGGCATAGAGTGAGACTGGTTTTAGCACACTGGCTAAGTGGACAGCCACTTCAGGAGTGATCCCAGCAACAAGTGCTTTCCTGAGAAAGCTTCTGCTTAACCAAGGTTATCAACTTAAAGTGCCTTTTAAGTGGGCTGAGGAGAGATTTAGGCTCTCCACACTGTGGGGTTTGAGAAATCAGCAAAGGCCTCTAGTCTCCATCTTGTACAGCCATTATCAGCATTGTGATTAACATCTCATACCCTAGAAGATCACCTGTTGCCCAGACAATATTCAGCAAGATATATATACTGCTTTGTTTTGTTTTTGTTTTTTAAATTTCAACATTTTCCCTATAGATTTTTCTTTTCTTTCTTTTCTTTTCTTCATTTCTCTAGTTTATATACAATTTTCCATTGTTGCCTTTTTTAACAATTAGAACTTCATTTTTGCTAGTGTTTCTACCCCTGTTATTTGGTTTTTTCCCCCAATTTTATCCTGTAAAGTTTTCTGTTTGTTTGTTTTGGTTTGATTTATAGCATATTTGTCTTTCCTCTCTACTTGGTGGAGGTGGGGTACTGTGTCTGAACAGGCTAGCAAAGAGCTGCTGACCTCAAGGGAACCACCCAACCCGGCATCTCCAGAGGTTGGGGGGTTTTAAGGTTGGGTTAAAGTACCCTACTCTACACCTATATTGCTCTTGTTTCCCTTTTTCTCTGCCTCTCTTCTTTTTGTCAATATTCCCTTTTACCCACTCCCTCTCCTTTCTCTTTTTTCTTCTTTCTTTTTTCCCTTCTTGCTCTTCAATCTTCTCATCCTTCTGGTCCTGAGCCAAAAGGACTCATCAAAACCCTAGTCAAGAGGCACGGGAACTTAAAGAGCAAGGGGAAGTAAAAGGAAAATTAGGGCAAGGAAACTAATAAAAGAAAACACTCATGAGGAAGAATCAGCAGAAAAATCCTGGCTACATGAAAAACTAGTCCAGAGCAACCCCCCACCCCAAGGGACCATGAGGTAGCTACTACGGAGGATTCCACCTATAAAGAAATGTTAGAAATGACAGAAAGGGGCTCAGTGCCTGTGGCCCAAGC
>NW_003852556.1:960091-961645 GCF_000181295.1 Otolemur garnettii | reverse complement strand
AATTGAAGCAGTCAATTAGGAAACTTAAAGATGCAATAGAAAGTATCAACAACAGATTAGACCATGTAAAAGAAAGAATCTCAGGAGTAGAGGACAAAACTCTTGAGATAACTCAGATAGGAAAAGAAGAGAGAGAAAGCAGAACATTCACTGACAGAATTATGGGACTTTATGAAGCATTCAAACATATGAGTTATAGGTATCACAAAAGGGGAAGAAGAATGCCCCAGGGGAATGGAAACCATACCAGAGAATATTATAAATGAAAATTTCCCAAATATCACTAAAGATTCTGACATACTCCTTTCAGAGGGATATTGGACCCCCGGTCACCTCAACTCTTACAGAGCTTCTCAAAGACACATTGTGATGCACCTGTCCAAAGTCAAGACAAAAGAAAGGATTCTTCAAGCTGCCAGGAGTAAGTGCCAGTTGACCTACAGGGGCAAATCCATCAGGGTGACTGCAGACTTCTGTAATGAAACTTTCCAAGCAAGAAGACAATGGTCATCTACTTTTAATCTACTTAAACAGAATAATTTCCAGCCCAGAATTCTATATCCCACTAAGCTAAGCTTTAAAATTGACGGAGAAATCAAATCATTTACTGATATACAAACATTGAGGAAATTCACCACAACAAGACCAGCTCTACGAAATACTTCAACCTGTTCTACACACTGACCATCACAGTGGATCAACAGCAAAGTAAGAACTCAGAAATTAATGGACAGAACCTAACTTCCACAATGATGCAAAAGTTAAAACTAAAGCAATAGGCTCTCACAAAATAAGATGACTAGAACATTTATCAATTCCCACACTTAGCAATTATCTCAATAAATGTTAATGGCTTGAATTCCCCACTGAAGAGGCATAGATTGGCTGACTGCATTACAAAACACAAGCCATCCATTTGCTATCTGCAGGAAACACACCTAACTTCAAAAGACAAATTAAAACTCTGAGTTAAGAGAAGACAATTTTTCAGGCAAACAGAATTCAGAAGAAATGAGAAGTTGCCATCCTATTTTCAGATACATGTGGATTTAAAGCAACTAAAGTCAAAAAAGACAAAGATAGTCACTTTATATTGGTCAAGGGAAAAATACAACAAGAAGGCATTTCAATTCTAAATATTTATGTACCCAATTTAAATGTTCCTAGATTCTTGAAACAGACCTTAGTCTGAGCAATATGATATCCTATAACACCATAATAACAGGGGATTTTAGGGGCGGCACCTGTTGCTCAGTGAGCTGGGCACCAGCCCCATATAGTGAGGGTGGTGGTTTTGAACTGGGCCCCAGCCAAACTGCAACAAAAAATAGCTGGGCACTGTGGCAGGTGCCTATCATCCCAGCTACTTGGGAGGCTGAGGCAAGAGAATCACCTCACAGTTGGAGGTTGACACTCTACTGAGGGTGACAAAGTGAGACTCTGTCTCTAAAAAAAAAAGAAAGAAAAAGCAGGATGCTTGGCACCTCTGGCTCAAGTGGCTAAGGCACCAGCCACGTACACCCAAGGTGGCGGGTTCAAATCTAGCCTGGGCCC
>NW_003852556.1:943112-959114 GCF_000181295.1 Otolemur garnettii | reverse complement strand
CCCGCCACAACGCCCGGCTATTTTTTGGTTGCAGCCATCATTGTTGTTTGGCGGGTCCGGGCTGGGGATTCGAACCCGTCACCTTAGGTGTAGGTGGCTGGTGCCTTAGCCGGTTGAGCTATAGGCGCCGAGCCAAGGAGTTGGTTTTTTGAAAAAATAAATAAAATACATAAACCTTTGGCCAGACCAACTAGAAATAGAAAAGTAAAATCTCTAGTAACCTCAATCAGAAATGATAAAGGGGAAGTAACAACTGATGCCACAGAAATACAAGAGGTCATCTCTGAATACTACCAGAAACTCTATGCCCAGAAATTTGACAATGTGAAGGAAATGGATCAATATTTGGAATCACACCCTCTCCCTAGACTTAGCCAGGAAGAAATAGAGTTCCTGAACAGACAAATTTCAAGCACTGAGATCAAAGAAACAATAAAAAATCTTCCAACAATAAAATGCCCTGGTCCAGATGGCTTCATACCAGAATTCTATCAAACCTTCAAAGAAGAGTTATTCCCACACTGCAGAAATTATTCCAAAAAGTTGAAGAGGAAGGAATCTTCCCCAACACGTTCTGTGAAGCAAACATCATCCTGATACCAAAACCAGGAAAAGACCCAACTTAAAAGGAGAATTTCAGACCAATTTCACTAATGAATATCAATGCAAAAATTCTCAACAAAATCCTAGCCAATAGATTACAGCTTATCATCAAAAAAGTCATACATCATGATCAAGTAGGTTTCATCCCAGGGATGCAAGGCTGGTTAAACATATGTAAGTCCATAAACATTATCTACCATATTAACAGAAGCAAAACAAAGACCATATGATCCTTCCAACAGATGCAGAAAAAGCATTTGATAAAATCCAGCATCCTTTTCTAATTAGAACACTGAAGGGTACAGGCATATGTGGCACATTTCTGAAACTGATTGAAGCTATCTATGACATACCCACAGCTAATATTTTACTGAATGGAGTAAAGCTGAAAGCTTTTCCTCTTAGAACTGAAACCAGACAAGGTTGCCCTCTGTCACCATTACTATTCAGCATAGTGCTGGAAGTTCTAGCCAATACAATTAGGCAAGACAAGGAAATAAAGGGTATCTAAATGGGAGCAGAGGAGGTCAAACTCTCCCTCTTTGCTGACGATATGATCTTCTACTTAAAGAACCCCAAAAACTCAACCACAAGACTCCTGGAAGTCGTCAAAAAATACAGTAATGTCTCAATATATAAAATCAGTGTCGACAAGTCAGTTGCCTTTGCATACGCCAATAACAATCAAGATGAGAGGCTAATCAAAGACACAACTCTGTCACCATAGCTTCAAAGAAAATGAAATACCTAGGAATATACCTAACAAAGGAGGTGAAGGACCTCTATAAAGAAAATTATGAAACCCTAAGAAAGGAAATAGTAGAGAATATTAACAAATGGAAAAACAAACCATGCTCATGGCTGGGAAGAATCAACATTGTTAAAATGTCTATACTTTCCAAAGCAGTCTACCGATTCAATACCATCCCTATTAAAATACCAACGTCATACTTTCAAGATGTGGAGAAAATGATTCTGTGTTTTGTATGGAACCAGAAAAAACCCTGTATAGCTAAGGCAGTTCTTAGTAATAAAAACAAAGCTGGGGGCATCACCATATCAGATTTTAAGCTATACTGCAAAGCCGTAGTGGTCAAGACAGCATAGTACTGGCACAAAAATTGAGACATAGACATTTGGAATCAAATAGAAAACCAGAAAATGAAACTAACATCCTACAACCACCTAATCTTCGATAAACCAAACAAGAACATAACTTAGGGGAAAGACTCCCTATTCAATAAATGGTGCTGGGAGAACTGGTTATCCACATGTAAAAGACTGAAACTGGACCTGCACCTTTCTCCACTCACAAAAATTGATTCAAGATGGATGAAGGACTTAAATTTAAGGCATGAAACAATAAAAATCCTCAAAGAAAGCATAGGAAAAACACTGGAAGATACTGGCCTGGGGGAAGACCTCACGAAGAAGACTGCCGTGGTAATTGCAACAAGAAAAATAAACAAATGGCACTTAATTAAACCGAAAAGCTTCTGTACAGCTAACCAGACAACAGTCAAAGCAAATAGACAACCTACACAATGGGAAAGGATATTTGCGTATTTTGAATCAGACAAAAACTTGATAACTAGGATCTATAGAGAACTCAAATTAATCCACAGGAAAAAAGCCAACAATCCCATATATCAATGGGCAAGAGACATGAATAGAACCTTCTCTAAAGAAGACAGATGAATGGCTAACAAACATATGAAAAAATGCTCATTATCCCTAATTATTAGGGAAATGCAAATCAAAACCACCCTGAGATACCATCTAACCCCAGCAAGAATGGCCCATATCACAAAATCTCAAAACTGCAGATGCTGGCATGGATGTGGAGAGAAGAGAACACTTTTACACTGCTGGTGGGACTGCAAACTAATACAACCTTTTGGGAAGGAAGTATGGAGAACCCTCAAAGAACTCAAGCTAGACCTCCCATTTGATTCTGCAATCCCATTACTGGGCAGAAGGGAAAAAATCCTTTTATCATAAGGACACTTGCACTAGACTGTTTACTGCAGCTCAATTTACAATCGCCAAAGTGTGGAAACAGCCTAAATGCCCACCAACCTAGGAATGGATTAACAAGCTGTGGTATATGTATACCATGGAATACTATTTGGCCATTAAAAAAATGGAGACTTTACATCCTTTGTATTAACCTGTATGGAAGTGGAACACATTATTCTTAGTAAAGCATCACAAGAATGGAGAAGCATGAATCCTATGTACTCAATTTTGATATGAGGACAATTAATGACAATGACATGGTGGGGATGAAGGAAGGGGAGAGCAGAGAGAGAAAGAAGGAGGGGGGGAAAGGAAGAGCAGAGAGAGGGAAGGAGGGAAGGGGTGGGGTCTTGGTGTGTGCCACACCTTTTGGGGGCAAGAGACCATTGTAAGAGGGACTTTACCTAACAAATGCAATCAATGTTACCTGGTTTCTTGTACTCTCAATGAATCCCCAACAATAAATTAAAAAAAATTTTGTCACAAAGAGTTATGAACAAAGATGTCCATCACATCCATTATTATGATTAGAAAACTTGAAGGAAAAGAAAATTATAATAATAGGGGTTTTATTGGTTAAGTTGGTCAACTTATTTAGTTATTAGATCATAAATTCATACAATGTAGCCTTTCATTTTAAGTGTGTTTTCAGTTATATAATCTAAAAGGAGACCATCAGGTGAGAGTTTGCAATTTTTATAGTATTTAAATGTCATTGTCATGTCAAATATGTTAGTAATTACCACTTGCTTTGAAAAAGTGCTTAGAAATGCTTTAAAAAATAGAAAACATATAAAGTATGCAAATTGGCTCAGCACTCATAGCACAGTGGTTATGGCGCCAGCCACATACACCAAAGTTGGCAGGTTGGAACCCGGTCGGGGCCAGCTAACCAACAATGACAGCTGCAACAAAAAATAGCTGGGCGTTGTGGCAGGCGCCTATAGTCCCAGGTACTTGAGAGGCTGAGGCAGGAGAATCACTTGAGCCCCAGTTTGAGGTTGGTGTGAGCTGTGACGCCATGGCACTCTACCAAGGGTGACAAAGTGAGACTCTGTCTCAAAAAAAAAATAAAAAATTACGCAAATTATAATTGTAATTGTTATGAAATGTTTTTCTACGACCCTGTATTAATAGTCTTATTTTAGCTAGTAAAGAATTTGTTCTTAATATTTAACTAGACAAACTTTTCAGTGACGCTCTTGGTAACAGTATTTGTTTTATTGGCACCATTTGTGACCCCAAAATGCAGTATTTTATTTATTAAATTAAATAGACCATGAGATGCATTCAAGATGCAATATCAGATTTCTCCATGCTTTAAGGACCCCCAAGCCAGGGTAGGTCTCTTCCCTCGAGTTTCCAGGCTGAGCTATGCGTGCCCACTGTTGTCTCTGTTCCTCTTCCTTCAGTGCAGACACCCTTCTCCCGTGACATGCGGAGTTTTGTGGCTTTGACGTTTCTGTGCTGTTTTCCCACCTCTTCTTGAACCATCCTTGTCCCTTTTGCAATGAGGACTTTTTCTGAGTCTGAGGTGAGAACTGGAAGGATAATCAGGCTGCCTGGGAGTCCAGGCCTTACAAGACAGGGTGACAGGCAGGCCCATGTCACCAGTCTGACCTGCAGCAGCAAGGAGGAAGGACACAGCTCTGCTGTTCTCTAATGGGAAACATAGTGTTTTATTTGTTAGTACCAAATGTGGAGGACTTCTCACTGGCAGGCAGCTGTGAGAAGCGACTTCTGCTTGCTGCTGCCTGCTGCCTGCTCACGTGTGTTTGATTGGCTGTCAGATGCCCTGAGGACACATGAGCATGCCTGAGGTGTGGTTAAAGGCAGCCAGACTAGGGAACAGGGCCAGGTGCCTGTGGACAGAGATGGTAGAGGCAGGACAGGGTCTGTGGATGTCTGTGATGAGTGGAGATCGCAGGGTTGCTGTTTACATGGAGGGTATAGGCAGGTCCCTGGGGATGGAGCAAGGAGGACCTGATTGGACTTCTGGAGGGGGCAGGACTCTGTGTGGACAGGAACAAGGTGCCCCATCCAGGCAGCTGTAGGCTCTGATCCAGGAATTGATGTCCTACTGTGACCACACAGTGTTGGGATGTGTTTCCCACAAGTCAGATGTGGGAGAGAGGGAGGCAGAGAGGAGATTACCACTAATTTCAATGCTGGTCATTTTTGTAGGCAATGAAAATGGTTTGGGGAGTCACTAAGGGGATTATATGAAGATTGTGGCATAAAGCCAACAAGTAGAGCAAAAATATAAGCCCACCTAAATTCCAAAGGATGTATGAAGACAAATAAACAACACAAAGAACTCATAGAAATATTTGCAAACACACATAAGTGCATACAACTCACATTTATAAGCCATGAGAGCACATGGCAGAACTAAGGGTGAACATATTGATCATACTTAATAAAAGTACATGATTTAACTCACCTATTAAAAGAAACAACTTTGAGACTGGCTTACAAAGAAAAATCTAGCTATTCACTCTTCACAAGAGATGCTCCTGAAAGAAGAACATTCAGAAAGTTCAGAATAAAAGGGTGAGCAGAATGTGCCAGGCAAATACAAGTAAGAAAGCAGAGACTGCGATTTTGATTTCTAACAATATAGAATTCAGAGCAAAATCCTTGGAAGAAAAACACCCTTTGTAATGGCCTGAAATTCACAATGAGGATGTAAGAGCTGTTTAAACCCCCAGTGGCATAGAAATAACTTTAATTAAATCAGAAACTATAGGATTTGTCTGGAAATATAACCAGGAACAAATTGATACTCTCCCAGTCCAAGACTGTGAAGACAAAAGCCTGAGGCACGTGCCCTGGTTGTCCACCTCACACACCGCTGGTTTTGTTTCCAAATACACATGAGATAGTCAGAAAATTGGACATGTTCAAATTCCTGAGGTTAGAAATTGTCCCTAGATAGTCACTAAAAAATGAAAAGGTCCGTTTGCCTAAAAAAGAAATAAAATTTAAAATGCGACTAAAGAGCTTTTGAGTTGGGGGAAAGGCAAAATGAAAGGGAAGAAGTTTTTGAAAAGCATGTAGCACCTTGACCTGCTGAGTTCAGAAATACAGCACCAGGGAGCCGGCCCTATATGCCGGGGGTGGGGGCGTGGGGTGGGGGTGGCGGGTTCAAACCTGGCCCTGGCCAAAAACTGCAAAAAAAAAAAAAAAAGAAAGAAAGAAAGAAAAAGAAGAAGAAGAAAAGAAAAGAAATATGGCAGCAGGGATTGTAGGGAAGATTATATAAACTGCAACGAAAGCGTAAAAATGTAAATACGTGCATAAAAATAGTAGAAAAAGAACAACAAAGCAAGCCAAAAAGAAGTGGGTAAAAACAGGAAGCAATGATAGAAAGAATAAATCCAAAAGCTGTTTGAAAAATGCCAGCCCAGCCCCCAACTCCTGGCAGGTGAGGGAGGAGAAGCCAGAGGCACAGGGGACACAAGGGGAAGTGTAAACTCATCTGAAAACAGATGAGATAGGTAATTTTCAGAAAATATAACTTTCCAAATTTGATGCTAACAGAACCAAAAGCAAAGCAGACCAGTGGTCCCAGAACAGGCAGGGAAAGGAGAGAGCCCTGCCCCAGGGTATTTCATGGGCTTTAAATTTCTCCAGATCTTTAAAGATCACAGTGTTAGTGCAATGTACACAACTTCAGAGCTGTCTTTTTTCTGGGCTCTAGTGTGACTTTATGTAGTGAGTTTAGCCTTGATCCCCAAACCCAACAAAATATTACTTTGGGGACAATAAACTATGGACTAATCTCACTTATTAATATTGAAGTAAAAATCCTAAAGAATTCACAGCATGTTAGAAAACAACAACAGCAACAAACCACTGGGACCACTAGGGGTTTATTTAAGAAATGCTAAGATGTTTTAAAGTAGATCCATTAAGGTGCAGAGAAAAATCATCAGAAGAAACATTTGACAAAATGTAATGCCCATGTTTTAAAAGAAATCCAGTTAAATGTGAATTGATGGATACTTTTTTCTTAACTGTTTATTTGGCAATTTCAGATTCACAGTACAATTGAAAGAATAGTACAGGGTGTCCCAAAAAGTCTCCATACATAGGAAAACTTGCATAGCAACAGATACCCTGGAACTTGGTTGCCATGAGTGAGAGAGAAGACTTCACAGCCAGCATGGAGAGGATATTTTGTAAATATTTTATGGAATTTTATAATGAACATTTTGTAAATAAAGGTACATTTGGCTACAATTTCCTGTTTCCCTATGTAGGGCAACTTTTGGCACATCAGGTACAAAGGGTTCCTGTGTGTCAGACACTCAGAGTTCAGTACTGTATTTCATCATTGTACTTTCTTCTCTCCCCCTCTCTCTCGTCACACAAATACGCATCATTTTTTGTTATTGGAGGGTAAACTACAGATGTGGCACCTTTTATCCCTGCGGACTTCAATATTTGTTTCTTAAAAACAAACATATTCTCTTGACAACTGAGTATAATCCTCCAGATCAAGTAATGAACATCAATACAGCAGTACTCTCAATCTCCACCACCTTGTGTCTACGCTCACAGCTGACTACTTGTCCCCAAAATGTGCCTTAAAGCAAAAGAAAATCTTGGAGCCATCATGTTTTTCATCCTTCTCTAATCTGCTTCTGTCCCTGTTAGATAATTGCCTCAGAAAGCCCCTTCCCCAAAAGGCCCCTTCCTGCTCTTAAAGTTATAACTCCTCCCCAAGCACAGGGAGTAGCTTACCTCATCACTCTGTTCCAATTACCCGCTGCCCGCCCCTAACAGCTCTTTCCGCCAAAACAGTAACTCCTTATTGGTTATCCTACCATCCCGGCAACATTCTGAAACTTCTCTATATAAGGGTACATTTCTCCTCCCTCTCTCTCTCTCCTCCTCTACCCCTTCTCTCTTCTCTGCTCTCCCTCTCTCTCTTCTCTTCTCCTCTCTCTCCTCATCTCTCTCCCCTCTTTTCTCTCCTCTTTTCTCTTTTTCTCTCTTCCTTGGTACTCTGCAGCCTCCCTCAGCCACCAATAAAGACCTTTCATACAAGCCTTGGTGGTCTGTGAGATCTCTGCCAGTCGAGTGCCTTTCAGTCCCTTAGCCTTTCTTTATTTTCCATGACATGGGGCATTTTGGAAGAGTATTTTGAAGAATATTCCTTCATTTAGGCCTGACTAATATTTCTATATTGTTAGGTCTAATTCACACATTTTGGCCCAAAAATGCTGGTGTATTCTTCCCAGTGCTTCCCAGTTTGTCCCATTGCTGTTGACTCTGGGTTTGACAACGTGGGTAAGAAGTGAGAAGCTGTTCAGGAACATACACATGAGCCAGAAGCCAGCGTCCTGCTCAGCAGGGAGACCCTGACGCCAGGGGCCAGGCCAGTGGTGGAGGTGTCAGCCCTACAAGTAACCACGGGACAGCAGTAAGAGGCACCAGAAGTTGCCTTTTTCTTCCTCATTATCTTCACTGTCCATAAATGTTCTGCCCTGCTACTCAACATGCAGAAATCATACAGGGGCACAAAACCAAGATGAAGATATGATGGAAGATGCTTTTATAATCGCAAAATATGGCACCTAGATTTTTAGCATCCTCTTGGGGAGATGTTGGTTAAAAGACACAACCTTTCAGTTAGGAGGGGAAGTTTGAGATTTATTATACAACATGACTGTAGTTAAGAGCAATGTGTAGTCTTCTTGAAAACTGCTAAGAGAATAGACTTTAAGTGTTCTCACCACAAAAATAAGTATGTGATATAGTTAGCTCAATTTAGCCATTCCACAATATATATATATGAAAACATCACGTTAAACACTGTAAATATATACAATTTTTGTCAAGTAACAAAAGGAAATGAAAAGGTTCTCATGGCTCCTAACCACTGTACACAGAGATGTGAACTAACAGCTGGTAGACCACGTCTCACTGGAAGCTTTGCTGGTGAATGTGTGGACATTTGGACACCCCCAGGCTGTAGACAAAATGTCAACGGCCGACCTCATCGAGGGGACTTGGCAGCATCCAGCCAGGTTGCATGCACATTTGCCCTTTGACCTGTAATCCCATTTCTAGGAATCTCTCCTGGAAGCACGCTGGCAGGGATAGAAAGAGATGTGTGCAAAGTTTGCAGTAGTCTCCTGGTCCTGAACTTGAGTCAGAAGCATCTGAGATGGACAGTTACGTGCCAAGACTTTTTCAGACCCTTCCTGGCCACAAAAAGAGAGGCGGGTCCATGTTCCTCCTGCCTGCAGCTCTCTGCCTTGTGAACCACAGCCGCCTGCCATTGGCACTTGCACACATGGAACGAGGAGACCCAGTCCAACGTCTACCAGGACTGCCCCTCAGCAGGAGAGGAGGCAGGACCTGAGGTCACCGGATTGTGGATGCCAGGCAGGGGTGCCCCAGCAGGAGGGAGTGGAATCCAGTTCTTCTTTATCTTCTTCCTGCCACCGAACTGAGTTGTGTTTGTTAATTTTGTCTTCTCCTGCTGTGGAGAAACCAGAGGCTTAACTCAGACCAAGCCCACATCAGACTCATAAGTGGCTGGTAGGTCTCTGCAGAGGGCAGGGGTTTGGTACTGGAGTCCCTAGTGTGAATCTGTCCCCAGTTCCTGCCCTTCTCCAGCAGCACAGCTATTACTGCACAGGTTGACAGAAGCTGACCTTTAGGTGGGGCTGCGGAAGCTGTCAGGAAACGGGATGGAGCAGTTTGTCTTTCACTGGGCTGGGGACCTGTGGTTTCCAGCTCCTCTTAAGTGCTGCAGTAAAACCAGCATGACAAGTTCATTTGAAACTGGGTTCCATGTTATCTCTTCACGTTCTCTGATCCGTTTATGAAGAGGTGGGGTTTGTCCTCACCCGCAGGCCGTTACCCCACAGGTGTCAGACCCACTACATAGACCAAGCTCTGACCCTGCCCAGGACCACCTAGCTTGGGCCTCGGATTCCTCCTCTGTGAAAAAGGAGGTGATGACAGCACACCACAGTGTGGTCGGGAGTGACGATCGGGACACCGTCACCTCCACCCAGTCCTTCTCAGCAGGTGCTTGGTTGTTTCCTTCATTCGTGTAGATCCTTCCTTTTCTCAGATTGACTTCTATTCTTCCCATCTGTCATCGAACTCCCGTCTGGGACAGTGCTCTAATAAAAATCACTGCCAGAAAAGGTGCAAAACCATTGTCATTAGGGAATTACAAATTAAAATAGCAATAAAATCCTCACTGCACACCTGTTAGAATGACTAAATCCAAAAATTCTGATAGCACCAAATGCTGACAGGGAAACAGAGCAGCAGGAACTGGCGTTCATTGGGGATGGGTGGGGATGCCAAGTGGTGCAGCCAGCTTGCAGACAGCCCAGCAGTTTCTTACAAAACTAAACCTGGTCTCACCATACAATCCAGCCCTCATGCTTATGATATTTACCCACACAAATTGAAAACTTATGTCTATACAAAAACATGCACATGAATGTATATGACAACTTTATTCACAAGCATTAAAAACAGGAAGCAACTGGTGTGTCTTCAATAGATGTTGAATAAAAAGACTGTGGTCCATGCAAACAATGAAATATTCAGCAATGAAAAGAAATGAGCTCAAAGACATGAAAAGATATGGAGGGGCCTTAAATGTACATCGCTCCCTGAAAGAGACCAATCTGAAAAGTAGATTCCAACTCTCTGACAGGGTCCCCAGTGTTAGGACGAGGCAGCTCGTCCAGGGAGGAGGGAAGGGGGAACCAGGGACAGCCCTGGTCCAGCTCATCTCCACCCCCCACAGGATTTGGAAGGTTAGAGAGTGGAGGGTTGGCTCTGGTTCTTGATTTATTGTTTAGTGTTTACGGAAGAAAATTCATGGATGTCTTGTCAAAGACAAGTGGTAGATTTTTCCATCAGTTAGAAATAATCTGAATGTCACACAGTGTGCTCAAAAACACTTGTAATTGACTACATTAGGAGATCACATGAATGCAGTGTTTGCATGTAACCTGACTACATCCTCTATACACTTCAGATCACCTCTAGATCACTTATGATGCCTGATACAGTGTCACTGCTATGTAAATAGTTGTTGCACTATAGGGAAAAGTCTGTATATGTTCAGTACAGATGCAGTTTTTTTCCTGAATGTTTTTGATCATGGTTGAACCCATGATGTTGAGCTGTGCTCAGGTGCTATGAAGTTCAATAGTTATACCTTAAGTAGCTGCTCCTTTAAAGGTAATTTTTTAAAATTCAAGGCTTAAAACTGTAGTGTGGTACACTTTATCTTCACTTAAAGAGAAATTTAAGCATTTTCTTAACACATTAATAACTCTTAGGTGAGGTGATGATGAGTTCTGTGTGGTTATGGGATGACTGCAGTGGCTTTGATGACAGATTCAGGAACGGAGCTGGGATGTTATGAGGAAAAATGTTTCGTTTTATTTTAAAACCAAAATGGCCAATTTAAAAATTGAGTGCATTTCTGGCTTAGTTTTATCATAGTCACACCACCTGTTGGCTATGTAACTGCCAGCATCTGAGGGCTGGTGGGACAGCCGCACCACATACCTTGTGTCTAGCCTGGCTCTCTTGCCACCCCAAGGCAGCCACCCTGATCTAGGAACAAAAGGTGGGAACAGCTAAGTAACACAGAGGATGGTGGGGCTGGCCCACAGGTCTGGGGTCTGCCTAGGCTACTTGGCCAGTGCTTCTGGCTTCAGAGTGGACCAGACCTCATTCTTAGGGAGGACAGAATGGCAGCTGCCAGGGTCTTTCATGCACCAAGGATGGGAGGGGCTGTGAACATGTAAATAACACAAAATATATACATCATCTTAAGGAAGAAGAGTCATTCACATGAAAGAAGGAAAAATACCACCCTTGGGTTTTGATTTCCAGATACAACTCATAGTTCCAGTGATGACACTTTATAGCTCAGATGAAGAACTTCGTTTTATACTCAAAAGAAAGCATTTCGATTTATACTCAAATCGTGTCTTTGTTGGAAAGGGAAGTGAGAGATCAGCCACGGGCCTTGAGTGGGTGTGGGCAGGCGTCTGGGCTGGGGCTTGGGTCCTGGGCCCTCCAGCCTGGAGCTGTGGGAGGTCAGCAGCTGCCTCCACCCCGCCCACTCCATTTAAGGACTGTCCCGCAGTGCCAAAGCCCACAGCTGTCTTCAGACACAGCCACTCCCTGGTTAATCACCCCTGGTCTCTAGCAAGAAATAAAAATCCAACCACAGATTTTCTCTACAGGGGTGTCTCATGTGGCCAGATTAGTAGCGAACTCCAGATCTGCCTGGCTGTTGGTCACCTGAAGATCCACTGACACTAACTGACCTGGAGAGTTCTGGCCCAGCAGGGAGGCCATTCCAGCTGTCAGCCATGCTGAGCAGGTAGAGACAGGTCCCCAGGAGTCCTCCAGTGGGTGGGAGCTCCATCAGATCACCTCGGTGCAGCTCACAGAGCTTTCGGCAACAGAGAGGCTGCTGTGTCATTGTCCCTCTCGAAATAATTTCAAGGTGTGTCAGGTGTGTCCTTAAGCAGGGATTTCATTCCTCAATGTTTTCATAATAAATATTTCAGGACTTTAAAAATACCTTGACACTTTCTCCTGTTATTATGTGTTTTATGGTAAGAATCTCTGTAAACTGACTACCCAAGGGACTGTAAGAAGCTAGTCAACATACAGAGGTGGTCACCATGAGGAACTAGGCCTGCTGTACTGATATGTGCATGTGGTGCATGTCCAGTCTATGGAAATTAGGGCAACTTAAGGAGGTGGTCAGTATAGGGAGGAGGTTATCTATGGAGGTTCTACTGTAACTTATAACTAATTTTGACACTACAATGAAACATTATTAATTATAGCTCCTTCTACCTGTTGTATCTGTCTGGGGAGGGGGTGTATTTTATGACTGTATCCCCAGTGCCTGGTGCATTGAAGCTGAACTGAACGCAGAATTCTATGGTGCCAGGGGAGCCAGATGGCCTCTAAGTAGTCACTGTCCACTGTCAGATTGGGGCACAGGGAATTCTGAGTCCCACCAACTGCTTGCCCACCTGGTCCAACTCACTGCCCTCTGACTGTGTGGGTGACCCCCCCACCCAGTGGATCCCATGGCTACATGAAAATAGATGACTTTTATTTTGACTTTGAAACCTTGTGTACTGATACCTAAATATGATTTGTTTCTTAAATATCCATGTACATTTAAAGCAGTTTCTGCAGTTATATTTCAGTCAGACTTCTGCACCATTTCTTGTGTTTTGCTGTAGAACACTATCCTAGCTGTGCATGGATCTGGATGTCAGTGCCTAGTGCCTGTGCATCGGGTCATGAGCCGCCATCATGGGCTTGCCCTGTTTGTTGTTTAGCTATTTGTGTAGACCCCACCATTTGGGTGACACCTCCCTCCTGCTGCTGGGGTTGTGATTTCTGGGCCCACCCCTTCCTTGGGCAAAGACCCCCTGCTGGAAGTCTGGCAGCAGCTCACAGCCTGAGTCACACTGATGCTGCGGGTTCTGTGCTTCACAGTGGTCACTGTGAGATCACCTGGCAGCCTCTTCCTTCTTGTTGGCAGGCTGAGAATGCTGTCCTGGGCATAACATAGAGATGTACTCTGCAGATATTCAGGTCTGCCTGCAGTGCCACTGGGGAAGGTCCTGTCAGCCCCAGTGAGGATGGGACCTGCAGCTCTCTACAGCACATCTACACAAGCCCTGGACGGAATGTTCCTTGCGTTTGTGTTTCTGCACTCAAAGCTTTGCCCTCTGCCTCTCTGAGTTCCTCTCTAGATCTCCATTACCGCATCTCCTGCAAATGTTCATTACATGCACTTCAATCCTAGATGCAGAAGGGTGCTGGAGGTGGGGACCATGCCGGGGAGGGAGGTGCTCAGTGAGAGCTCTGGAACGGAAGAGGGATGGTCACCCTCAGGTTGCCCTTGACCGGGAATGGCTCCTGCCTTGGTCCACTGGACATTCTTGGGCTCCTAAACCTGGCCCCTGCTACCCTACAGCCCCAGCACCGCTGGTCGCAGCCCATCTGGGCCCTTCTGTCGTTCAGCTTCAGGCTTGGTTGTCCCGTGCTCGGCACGGGGCTTCGGGTCCCCGGGGCCTGCCGGGAGCCCACACGGGCCGGTACTGTGGGGAGCCAGGCACAGCCCCTCTTGGCGGATCACCCAGAGGCCCCTCCAGCTTGCTATGGCCAGACGCGCCCACCAGGGGGCAGGGCGGCCCGGGCCGTGACGCCGCTTCTACTCCGCTCGCGGACTCCTCCCTGCCTGGACCTCGTGAACGCGACCTGGCTCCGCTAGACACTATGCCTGCCGTGTGCAGGTACCAACATGGGCATGGCACAGAACACGGCGCTTCCTCAAGGGAGATTTCTGCGGGGAAAATGAAAGTCCTTTGGGGAAAGCGTGCATTCCACCAGCACAGCCCCTCACCCGCGCTGGTCAACCATCACTGGTGTCTGCATTGAGGGTGGGGCAGCCAGGCGCACCTGTGGCTGCATCCCTAGCTGAGCTCGTGGAGTGGGTCCAGGTTCTTTCAGCTTCACTTCCCAGGGGACAATGCAGCAGGGATCCCAGAGCACCCTGGGCTGGTCTGGAGGCCTGGGGACAAATCCCAGAGCACACCGTCAGGAGTCCCCACAGGCCTCTGAGGGTGGCTGGTGAAAGCTGGGGAGGCCACCAGGACCTGAGTGGGAGACACCGCAGGGCCCTCATCGGGTCATCGGCTCATCGGGTCAGCACTGCAGAGCAGACCTTGAGGGGCCACTTAGCTGTGGGAGGGTCTTGCTGTCTCAGAAGCAGTGTAGCTAATAAATGCTTCAAATAATTTATCAGGATGCTAAATATGTTAAAGAGGTTTGCTAATTAGAATAGGAATATTTTCGGTTGACCTTTCACATAAACAATAATCCTGTGGGAGGTGTGAACGTACCACTTACTAGGAATTCCTTGCTCAGGGGAATGATTACAATCCCTGACTCCATCACAGATGGGGTTCCATGGGTTACCCACACCTGCTGTTCAGGGGCACGCACTGAGCCAGTTAGTGCAGCTTTGTGCACCCCGGACCCAGGGCCAGGACATGTGCTGGGCAGAGAAGCCAGGAGTGTGATTTGGGGCACCCTCTGATGTAGAGACTGGTGGTGCAAAGCTCGTAAGGAGTTGAGGCCCTTGGGTGAGCAGAGGGGAGGGCTGGTTGTCTCCACAGAGGCCCAGAGGGGCCAGTGGGGTTGAAGTGTCAATATCAGTATCCGACTGAGGTGCCAGCTAGAGGAAAGTGGGACATCAGGGGGCCTCTCTCTGTTATTTCTCATAGTGGCCTATGAGTCTGTCACCAAAAAAGGGGAAATTAATCTATAGCCCTGTACATACTGCTGACAAATGTACACATATGCACTAGATGGATTTTGCCAATATGTAGATAACTATGACCTTGATTGACTTAAAATAAATATTTGCTACAGAGTCTTAGGTCTGTTAGACCTAACAGTCTAAATAGATGTCAAGGTAGGTTAACTCAGTTACACTGACCTTGAGCCTTTGAAAATATTGCCTTTAAGTTAAGGCCTGAATAAATAACATTTCTAAGATTAAATCTGGTGTGTTTAAATATTCAGAGCCAGGCAAAGGGGAGGAATCATCTCTATTTCCTCCAAAATGCTCAGGCCTCCCTCATGCCGGCTTCCTACTCCTCTTGGCTAACGCGAACCCCGAGTTTCTAGAATCTGAGTAACTTTGCTGCTTTCCTACCGTTCATTCTCAGTTCTTGACTAGTTTAAGGAATATTTGGTTGGGAGAATCTGAAAATAAATGATAAAAACAAATTTAAATGGATAACTATTAGTTGATTTTGAAACTGAGTAAAACACCAGTCCCCTAAGGACAAACTGGCATTTTCTCCAGTATTTACTGTTTTGGACTGTGAATAAAGTTCCCTGAAAAAGATTTTAGACATAAAGGGAAACTTTCTATCAGTCAAAGGTTGCAAAGTAGGAGACACAGTCAGGAGGCAGGTGCCTAGATGAAAAAGGCAAGGACGGGTAACCTTGTAGAGACCCCAGCAGGCCCCGTGTGTAAGGGGGGCTCCCACGTGACAGGTGTCCCCTGTGGAGACTCCAGCAGGCCCCGTGTGTAAGGGGGGCTCCCACGTGACAGGTGTCCCCTGTAGAGACCCCAGCAGGCCCCGTGTGTAAGGGGGGCTCCCACGTGACAGGTGTCCCCTGTGGAGACTCCAGCAAGCCCCGTGTGTAAGGGGG
The DNA here is from genome assembly GCF_000181295.1 of Otolemur garnettii. NCBI lineage: Eukaryota > Metazoa > Chordata > Mammalia > Primates > Galagidae > Otolemur > Otolemur garnettii. The sequence goes on along the minus strand of NW_003852556.1, from coordinate 943,226 downwards.
GCTCCCACATGACAGGAGGGGTGTCCCCTGTAGAGACCCCTGCAGGCCCCGTGTGTAAGGGGGGCTCCCACGTGACAGGTGTCCCCTGTAGAGACCCCTGCAGGCCCCGTGTGT
>NW_003852556.1:929866-942904 GCF_000181295.1 Otolemur garnettii | reverse complement strand
TAGAGACCCCTGCAGGCCCCGTGTGTAAGGGGGGCTCTCACATGACAGGTGTCCCCTGTAGAGACCCCTGCAGGCCCCGTGTGTAAGGGGGGCTCCCATGTGACAGGAGAGGTGTCCCCTGTAGAGACCCCAGCAGGCCCCATGTGTAAGGGGGGCTCCCATGTGACAGGAGGGGTGTCCCCTGTAGAGACCCCTGCAGGCCCTATGTGTAAGGGGGGCTCCCATGTGACAGGAGGGGTGTCCCTTGTAGAGACCCCAACAGGCCCCGTAAGGGGGGCCCCGTAAGGGGGGCTCCCACATGACAGGAGGGGTGTCCCCTGTAGAAACCCTAGCCAGGCCCCACTCCATCCCCATCTGCAGATGAGGGCTACACACAGGCTGAGTGCTGACGGCCGACCAGGTCACAGTTTCCTGGTTGATTTTGTCCATAGATCAGGATCAGGCAGCTGTAGGAAGTCCCCAGTTAGGTGACACAGGGGTTTTAGAAACAGAGTTTGCATGTGACTTCCAGTCTGCAGGTGACTGTGTGGCCCTATTTTGAATTTAAGCCCAGGAGGCTTCAGGATCAATGGTGGACTCTGGCAGTTCACAGACTGCAGTCTCACATGTGGGGATGTGAGCAGCCCTCTGCGTCAGAGCTGAGGCCCCTCCGTGGTGCTGGCACTCTGCAGAGGCAACCTCTTATCATCACATCGCGTCCATTGTTAGCAGCTTCCTTTCCTGGAGAACACAGGCATCAGGAGAGGTCACTACCGCTGTAGCCACACCAGCGCCCACTCAGGGAATAAACTGTTTTAGTGGCCACAGCTGATACTGGGCACTTGCAGGAGAGGGGCCCTGGGCTACTGCCCCAGGTGAGTCTCTATACTGGGCCACAGTGAGAGGGACCTTCTCCTAAGGTGTGAGTCCTACGCTGCCTCCCTCCGTTCGGGGCCCTGTGTTGGAATCAGCATCTATCTCGTGTCTTGGAGCTGATTTCGGTGGGCAAGGGATGCAGTGCATCTTCCCTCTTCTCCCCAAACAAGCTGTGGCTGTGCAGAGCCACAGACTTACATGGGCAGGTGGGAACTTTCAGGAAGGCATGGCGCTCTGTGCAGGGGCAGAAAACTGGAGAAAGAGATGCACCTGCGGATTTTGCCTAGGAGGGTGGCAGGCTGTAGGTGGACGTCCTCTAACCAACCCCTGACTTCCCAGTCCATCAGACCTGGGGCTGGGCCCAGAACCCATCATGGGACCCGCATCGCTGCCTGGAGCCTTCAGCAGCCCTACAGGAGCTGGTACCTGAGTCAGAAACAGGCAGAGGCTACCCAAGCTCACCTGTAGGCACGGCCTGGCTTCACCCCTCAGGGCACTTTTCTAGGTTGTTTGCGTGTGTGTGTGTGTGTGTGTGTGTGTGTGTTTGTGTGTCTAGGTTGGTGAAAGGATTAGTGGTGCATTTCCCCACAGGGACCAGTCTGCTTCGGATGCCCCCTGACAATGTGCTCCCACAGTGCTGTGGCCACCTCTTCTGAACGTTGCTTTATTTCATGACCTTGTGTGGTCATCTGACACTTCTAGGCATAAGTGAGGTCATTCTTTAATTTGCTTTCATTGTTGAACTTTCTACGTGTTTGTCTCATCAGCGATGAGCCTGTTGGTGCTCTGAGCTGGGGCCCATCCTGTTCCCAGGCCTTGCACTGCGAGAGAGCAGGAGGGGGAGCCTCTGCCCACCACGTTGCAGACTTGCCCTCTCCAGGGCACAGGCCCTGGGTGTCCCTCCTTCCTTCCCCAGCGATGCCTCCAGAGGTGGAAGGCAGTCAAGGCAGCTGCCACCTCTCCCAACTCGAGGAAATAGGTGCTCTCAGCATGACTAATGATGAGCATTGGTCAGCTGCAATGTCTATAACTATGAGCAAGTCAAGGAAAAGGAGTTTTGTCATCAATTTTCTGTATACACAAAGGAAAACATAAGCAAAATAACTTGGTCAGGTTTTCCTAAAATGTCTTCACATTCAGCATCCAACTCTTTTAAATCCCTCTAACTGGGGCATTCCCCAAGCCATCTCCACAGCCTTCCTAAAATACCAATTTGTTAGTGCATTTTTCTCTCACCGATGCCTCATGTGCCAACAAATGAGACTTTCTGCTCTTCCTGGGCTCTTGTGCCAGGCCAGCCATGGTCTGAGTTCTCAGAGAGGCAGGACCTGAAGGAGATGCGTAGACGTAAGCCCAGGGCCTGAGGGTGATGAGGAGCCACAGGTGCGGACGGCAGGCTGCACAGCCAGGCTGGTGTCTGTGTTGTCACTGGGGGCAGAGATCCTTCTTCTTTGGGGTCTTAGTCTTTTTCTTGTAGGCCTTCCAGGGATGCCAAACCTTGCTGTGGAGGCCAGGTGCAAGTGTACGGTGACTGCTACAGGTGTTGACACCTCCGCACAGCCCCTGCACATGCTCCACAGATGTGGAGCCTCGCAGGCTGCCCAACGCTCAGCCCCAAGGTCAGCTCACCTCCCTCATTGCTCGTGAATTAATTGTTCCTGCCTGCTGCCCGCCTGCCCGCACCCAGCCTGGCAGCACAGGTGTGGCTGCCTTCTGTTCCCATCACCCAGGCCCCTCCCACCACCGCTAACCCTGCCTCCCTGTCTGCAGACGTGTGGAATGTATATGCCAGCTGCCAATGGGGAATCCAGTTTCTGCTGTCCTAGGCTAAGGACACCTGGAGGTCCAAGGTGACTTCCTTCAAGCCCCTTCCCATAGATCAGTGGTCACAACCCTTTAATACAGTTCCTCATGTTGTGGTGACCCCCAACCATAAAATTATTTTCATTGCTACTTCATAACTGTAAATTTGCTACTGTTATGAATCATAATATAAATATCTGATATGCAGTATGGTTTTAGGTGACCTCTGTGAAAGGGTTGTTCGACCCCCAAAGGGCAACCCACAGGTTGAGAACCACCTGCCGTAGAAGGACTTGGCAGATCACAGGGGACCACGAACACTGCGGCCACTGTGGGACCAAAACTGGCAGGGGGATGGTCAGCATTCTGCCCTGCACAGACTTAGGAAAGGGGGCTGGAGAAGCAGAGGTCAGTGTGGCCACCTGACCATCTCTGAGACACTTCTGCAGAATTACTCTTGAGTTCTTACCTGGCAGGGGTATAAAGGATAAGTGCTAACTTAGAGAGTTTATAAAATAAAGTTCCAGTTCAGTTTGTAGAGTCTTGTCCTCATCTAGTCTGTTTGTTCCAGACATGTCCTCTGCTTTCCCTGTGTCTCTGTCAAAGAGGTAATGAATTGTGCTGCAGTCGCCCTCATCTCCCTGTCCCTTCTGCCCAGCATCCTAGGGCCTGTCCCCTGTCCTCGCACACTTGGTGTGGCAGCTGTATTTATGGATATCCTGCCATCTGGGGCTCTGACCGAAGATTCCTCAGACCTGGTGTGACATCAGTACGTCCTTTGTTTAAGAACAGCCACTGTGTTTGGGGCTTCCTCTCTCCAGGGGCTGCTTCTGGGAACAGAGTGTCCTTTTTCCCTGTAGTGAGGTGGGGCACATGGAGCCCAAGGACACTGCCTCTGGTTTCTCTGGCTCTCAGCTGCTCACAGGCGTCCTTCCAGGCTCAAATGGCTTATCATCTTGGTTTCCTTCTCTTGCTTCTAGAGTCAGGGTTCTTTCCCGTCCCACAGGCAAAGGGAGACTGCCTGTGGCAAGAGGGATGCTCCCTAATGTGAAGGCAACAATTCGTTACAGCCACACACTACACAACGGCTGGGACACGTGGCAAGGAGGCTGACCCACCCCCGCAATAATTTGTGAGGGCAAAGCCTCGGAACATGACAGTGCCTTGCAGCCCCAGCTCTCAACACCACTGCTCTGGGACAACTGTGGGGACATGTCTCCACCGCACAGGCCTCCTGGGCCCGGGTCTCTGGGCTGCTTCACTGCAGCCTGGGCTGTTGTGGGCAGGCATGCTGGGTCTCGGGGGTAGAAGGGCCACAGTTCTGGGGGGGCACCTTTGAGGCTTTGCGTTCTGGCTGTCGGTTCCCTTCCTGCTGCTGTACAATGTGCATTCTCATCTCACAACTCTAGGCACCAGGAACCCTAAAACCATGGTGTTGGCAGAGCTGGCTGGCCCTATCCAGCTTTTGGGGGCCACCTGCATTCCTGGGCTCGTGGCCATGTCACACCTCCTCCTTGCCATAAGCACCTATTTCCCTCATGGGAGGACCCCACAACGACACTGGGCTCCTTGGGTAGTCCAGGATGACCTCCTATGCCCAGACCCCTAACTTAACCCTCTCTGCAGAGGCCTGCTGGCCATATAAAGGGACATTCACAGGTTCCAAGGATCAGGCTTTGGACATCTTAGAGGTCACTATTCGGCCAGCCATAGGGGATGTTTCTGGTGAGAAGCTTGTGTTGACCATCACTGTCCTGTAGACTGTGCTGCAGTCAGGTGGGGACCCTGAGGGGCCTGCAGTGCCTACACTACTGTGCAAGAGCCCCGCATAGTTGTGTACCGTCAGGGGGGTTAGGGTCCTTTCTGTGCCATATCACACCTGCTCCCAGTGAGAGGGTGGTAGAGCTCTGCAGCCTCTCAGGAAGATGCAGCCTGTTAACATGGCTTAAAATAACAAGTCAGAGTAGTGAAGTAGTCCTATTACTACTTTGTTGCCATTAAAATAAAATGCATCTGGGCTTTGGTCTGGCTGTGTCTGCCATTCCTTGCGTTTATTTCACATTTTACACTGGAGTGAGGTTTACTTTCCCACAAGCAAACATCCAACTGTGGCTTGGTGGCCCATGAGGACGTGCTCAGGCCTGGGTCCCAGTGACTCAGGATGTGCACCACGGGCTGGCAGCTGGGCCCATGTTCCTCCTGCTGCCTCCCTGGGGACATGCTCAGAGTAAAGCTGCAGCCCCAGGCCATGAAGGGCATGGGCTTGCCCCGAGGTTGCCACTTTCTCTCCACAGGGGGCTTGTGTAAGGTCACGCAACTTGTACATGGTTCCAGGTTTAGTTCATCCTACAAATCCACTCACCTGCCTGATTCCTGAGGGTGTGTAAGAATTAGTCTGCAAAGTCATGGGACTAAGGGATTCTGGAACTTTCCATCTGGGCTGGGTGGAACATCAGGACACTGTGAGGGTGGATGGTCAATGTGTCCTCTGGCCACAGTGTGCTGACCTGGCCTCCCTGTGCTCCATGTGTCCTTATGTTTGCATTCTCTGTTTGGGGCACAATTGTGTCCCCTAAAAGGGTGTGTAGTGGTCTAAGCCCTGTACCTGCGAGACCTTATTTGGGAATGTTAGTTCAGACAAGGTCACTATGGAATGGGGGGCCCTAATCCAGGAGACACCCAGAGAAGACTCCACAACCGAGACTGGACAAAGCAGGAAGTTCTCCCAACCATGCTGGCGACACCACATCCAAGGCTAGATGAGGCAGGAAGTTCTCCAGACCATGCTGGCCACATATTCTTCTCCAGACCCCAGAGCTCCCACACTGTCCTTTCTCCTCAAGGGTGCTCTGGAGTCAGGGCCTGGCCTGCTGTCCCATGCAGTGTGTGCAAACGGGTCTGAGGATTAACCAGGCCTCCCTGCACAGAACTGGGAATTGGACCTGTGTGCAAGTGGGCGTCCATTCTGCAGGTGTCCCCTCAGCATAGCAGGTCCTGGTGTGTGTGTGGATAGTGGCCTGGGGCAGTGCTGTCTCTCAGGGTACACCTGACACAGGTGGCACCTGCCTGATTCTGCTGCATTGGACATGTTTCTGTTGGGTTTAGATATGGCTCAGGCCTTGGAGCAGCCGAGGCCCTTACCCAGGAAAATGAATTCATGATAAAGGGAGTTGGTTCACTTTTGTTTTTAAACCAAAAGCCCTTTTTAGCAGGATTGGGGCTGCCCCCAGGGGTGGTGTGAGCCACTCCCCAGGCACCTTGTGGCCTGAAACTATGCAGGACGCTGAGGCCTCCTGTGTTGACATGCCATGGATGCATGCTGCATGTATCTACACAAAAAATCATGTAGGTATTTCAAAAACTTTAAAGCAGCCATAGCATTTGATCTGTAATTCTACTTCTACCAATTTACCCTAGAGAAACCATCAGGCATGAGCAAAAGATGATCCTGCTATTTCTTAGCCATGTTCACTATTTACGACAATATAGAATAACTAAGAAAACATTTGAAGCACACATCCAAGTAGATATCCACCCCACTATTAAAAGTCACATAGGAACATGAGCAGAGTTTGCAGGTGAAATCTGCACAAACCACATACATTACTGTTGTGGCTTTGTTTGGAAGAACCCTGGGTGGGAAACAGATGCCACCTCTAAGTGATACTGTTAGAGTTTGTGATTTTGTGCTCAGATAAAATACACAGTAAGTGCAGCAATCATTTGTATCTGAGAACTTCAGATGACACAGTCCAAGTCAGCAATCCTAGCAGATTTTGTCACTCACGGAACATTTAACCAGCTATCTGCACCTAATGATTCCACATTTATAATCCATGTCAATGCAGATTCTGGATTTCCTTGCTGGGTAAAGCCACGAAAACAATAAAAGGCCTTTTCCCCCTGCTCAGATAACAGATGCAGTCAATGGTCAGTCAGTCCTCCGTGTGTGGGTTTTGGCCTGTGTGTCACTGCTGGGACACAATGATGCATCTCTGAGACTAGCTCACATGTGTCACGTGGCTCCCCAGGGGGTCAGGCCAGCAGGTACAGATGGCCTGCGAGCTGGCCTGCACCATCACTGACGTGGTCACCCTTTACAGGCACTGAAGAGGTCAGGGCCATGGTCCAACATGTCCCATCATGCTAGATGTTATACCTGTGGACACTCCCAGCTCTCAGTGAGTTTCTGAGTTTCCTCAGACAGGCAAGTCCCTTTCCCAGTCCTTCCCTGACAAGGAATAAAGGCCTGGAGGAAGAACCTGAGCCTGCTCTGAGGCCAGGACCTGCTGCCTCCCTCCCCCACCCCACTCCAGGCTGGCTTTTAGAGCCTGGCTAGTCTTCCCAGTGGTTGCTAAGAGGACACTGGTATCCAGGTGTAGTGTTACAGCGGCCCTCCCTGGGGCCCTCCCCTCTGGGGTGCCTCTGGCCCTGGGCAGGGCGGGTGAACAACTCTCCTGCTTACCCTTCTTTGAGGGGAGCCTCAGGCAGTGACCGGGAGAAGCCTGTTTCCCAGATTCAACTAGGGTGGGGACCTTACCTCAGTGCCCTACATTTCTGAGCTTTGTGGGTGCTGCTCTCCTGGGACGCAATGCTGATGCCTGAGTCTTAACATCTGAGTGTGATTCTGCTTGCCCTTTGCCAGCTTTGTAACCTTAGGCAAGTCAGGTACCTCTTTGTGCCATCCTTGAGGTCACTGTGAAGGTCAGGTCAGCTCTGCCACATGACGAGCTCTCAGGAAGGGGCAGGAGTGTTATGGGTGCACCCACTGAGGGGCACAACTGTGATACTTGTTCTTTAGGCAAGTATTACCTGAGCGTGACAGAAAGGAGGCGCCATCCATGCCAGGACTTAGAGGAGAGGAGAGGCCTGACAGAAATAGAAAATGTAGTTCAAAGGACTGACCCACAAAGTCTTGGGGGCTGAATCTGAAATACCAGGACCAGGCAGCACAGTCCAGAGTCTGGAACTGCTGGCAGGGCTCCTTGCTCCCCAAGGAAGCAAGGTCTGCTTCTCTTAACTTGTTCAGTTGACTAGAGCCCCATGTTACGGAGGGACACCGGCTTTACGCCAAGCCTCCCCACCCAGTGTCACCTTGTCTACAAAGTACCTTCCCAGGGATGTCTGCACTGGAGCTGGGCTGGCATCTGAATGCCATGGGCCAGGCGCTTCCTCATGGAACGTCACCAGATAGAGCTGCAGCCTCTCCCTGTAGCAGCACTGTCCCCTAACCTGACATGGTGCTGGCCAGGTCAGCACAGGGTGAAGACAGAGCCTGAGAGCAGGCACAGGAGCAACCAAGGGGTGAAGGGCACAGGCCAGCAGGTTCACCTTCCTCTTTTGTTTTCTGTTTGGTCTTAAAGATGGGATAGATGCTGGAGGTTCTCACAGTGGAGACCTCAGCATCACCCCCCATCCTGTTAGAATGCACATTCTCACCTGGGGACGGCCTCGTAGTCAGAGACTGGGTAGGGCAGGGGGACCCTGGTGCTGCTCAGTTGGGCAAGCTGGAGCACACAGGCACTACTGGAGGGGGTGAGAGGGGGATGTTGTGCTGGGACAAGGAACATCCTTCCTGCCTCCCAGACCTGGGAGCTTTACCAGGGTAGAAAACATTCTGTCATCTTCACCTTTTTATCCCTGGGCCAAGTTCTGTGCCTGAAAGGTCATTACCCTGGAATGTTGGGCTCCCATGGTGAGGGCACACTCATTATTCCATGAGTGAAAATTGAAATAATTTTTTTTTTTTTTAAGAGATAAGGTCTTGTTGTGTTGCCCAGGCTGGACTCAAACTCGCCAGCTCAAGCCGATCCTCAGCCTCTGGAGTAGTTGGGACTGCAGGCGGCACCCGGCACCCTGCACCTTCCTGAAACACTTTCTCCGGGTGGTATCTGATAATACCCGACCACAGCAGCACGGCAGTTCCCTGCACATCCGAAGGTGGCAACCATAACGGTGCTCACGGAGATTGGAATCTGCAGGTGGCTGCCAGACGCTGAGGGTGTCGAGTACACGTCGTGGCTTGGTGCCAACCACAGTGCGGTCGGAGAGCCCCGCGCCTGCAGCGCGCGCTGCCCTCGCTGGGTCCTGCGTCCTGTGCAACCGAAGCCCTGCCAGGAGGGGCCGCTCCGCGACGGCCAGCCACGGAGCCACTCAGGGACCCAGCGGCCCAAGGACCCACGCACCTGGGCGCATGAGGCCGCGCGGGGAGGGCGCGCTGGGCTGCTGCGGCCTCTGCACCTGCAAGTGGGCGGTCGCAGGTAAAGGGCGGCGGGAGGTCAGTTGATTCCCAGGAGGCAGCGGCTCCCTCAGATCGTGGTGGTAATAAGCTCACCCTGGCTGCCCCTTCCAACCCCGAGAGGGCGCGGAGCCTTGAGCTGGGGGGAGGGGCGGGGGACCTGCGCCCCTGCGCGGAGGGTGAACACGCAGGGCGGCCAGGTGACCTCAGCGATGCGCACGCACGACTCCCAGGTGACCCGCGGTGCTGCACAGGCGGGGCTTGCAGGTGACTGCGGTGGCGCGAACGCATGACCCCCAGGTGGCCGCGGTGGGGGCTTCCAGGTGACCGCGGCAGGTGCGCACGCCTCCCGGGGTCCCGCGGTGGGGCCACGCGGGCGGGCACGCACCGCTTCCGCTTCCGCCCAGCCGCCCCCCGCCCCCGCCGGCGCGGGACCAATCCCGGGCAGGACGCGGTGGCGCGCAGCGAGCGCAGCCCCCTGCCCGGCCTCTCCGCCGCGCCCCTGCCCACTGCCCTCCGGGTGCAGAGGCGCACCGCTGCCGGGTCGCTCGCGGTGCCCGGAGGATGAGGTTTTGGCTGAGGCATGACGAGATGGCTCTGGAGGAGATGGTGCAGAGGCTGAGCGCGGTCTCCACGCGCACTGGTAGGAGGAGCCGCCGGCCTGCCTTGTGTGTTCTGGAGCTTGACATCGTTTGTTGAATTGTGGGGAAACGCGTCTAATTTTTGTAAACCGCCTTCATTGTTTTTTTTTCATTGCAGTGATGACAGGAAAGAACAAGCATGGTGGGTGTCTGGTAGCTGGTGTGTTCCCATGCACTGTCAGCTGATTTATTCTGCCTGGGCTGGTTAAAATAATTGCAAATCGGTGACACAGGCTCTAAGACTCTGGGTTTGTGTGCGGAGCCATTTGCGTGAGTTGAAATCAGCTCATCAGCTTGTCTGGGGGCAGTGGTAGCAGCGGTGGTGGGGACAGCTTAAGCGCTTGCGAATTGAAAATAATCCCCACCAAAGGCTTTCAGAGCCTAGGCATGGCGAAGCTGTCGGAGGCTCATTTTGAGAAGGAAAATCTAGATTAATCAGATAGTTCTTTTCTGCACCAAATATAATTTAGACCTAAGACAATTATTTGTGGATGGTGTGGGCAAAGTGAAGAAATTGTGAACTGGACATTTGTTTTCTGTGTTAGTTGAAATATTACCTAAGATATGAAGTGCAGTTCTGTCTGATTCGTGTAGAATGAGCAAGCGCTGAGCTGACAGCTTGCAATGCTGTTGGCTTTCAGTCACTCACATCCGAGTTTTTATGCTGCATTATGCAGAAGGAAGAGAATCCCAGTAACTAGCTTTCCTTGAAATGAAGAGGAAATAATAATATACCATTAAAAGTAAGTTGCCAGTTTTTTGTCTGATATTGCCGTATGCTTTGTTGCGTGTGCCATTTCCAAGTTGTCTCCATAGCACTCTCCTGGGAGATGAAGGTTTTTTCAGTTTTCTGGTTTGGGTGTGGTGTCCTCGCCTTCTCTCCCCCATTCCTCTTCTCCCCCAGTGGACTTTGAGAGCAAACCAGTGATTAAATCACCATAAACATCATTGTGTGGGATGCTGTAACCAACATGTTTTTGATGGTGGTTTTTGTGATTAAAGCCATTGAGTTCATTGTATGTGGGTCAAAAGGAAATAAAGCCATTTTCATGCCGTCCGCCCCTTTCTTCTTAGAGGTGCAGCTCCATTTTCCTGAAATGTGAATGGAGGTTCTCTTGGTGCAGGATTCCGCATGTGGTGAAGGGCACGGTGGACTGCTGGTTCTGGGGCGGGGGAGGGGGGGTGGGGGGGTGGGGGGGGCAGCCGCGGGAGTGGGGGAGAAGGCTCTCTCCTCGTTCTGCGTTCTGCCTGCCTCTGCGTTTGGCGAGGCATCAGAATTGCGGAGTGGGAACTGCTCCAAAGAGTGATGTCATTCCCTGGGATTTTAGAGATTGGAATTTCTTCATGAGCTCCAAAGACACATGTGCACTTTAACTGGAACAGGCCATCTCAGAGGAGCAGCAGTGATGCTGTTAAGGTGTGTGCAGCCGGCTCGGAGCCAGGCCTTCTTTCTGTGTGGACTGTTGGCTCCATTGTAAGTGTGTCCTCTGACACATCTGCATTGCTAATCTGCAGACTTGCCCAGACTCTACGTCCAGGTGAACAGATGGCTTCCCTTAGGCACATCCACAGTGTTCAGGGAGGGCGCTGAGGCCCAGTCCATATCCCCTCACACCCGTCAACTCTGACCTCTTCAGCACAGATCTGCTTTCCCCTCATGCTGAGTGTGAGTCGCCGCTGGAGGGAAGCCCTAAACCACATGAATGCTGTGTGTCCAAATATCGTTATTTTCAGCACTACGAAAATGGGGTGGATGGTGAGGAGTGTAGGAACACAGCACGTGCCCTGGTGGGGAAAGGGAGGTCTGCGTGAACCCAATCAGCAATGCGGGTTTAGATTCTGAGCACTTCTTCAGAGGAATTCCTCATCTGTAACAGGATGGTTTTAGCTTGAAACCATGGAGTTGTTCATGCCTCCAGGGTCAGCTTGGTGTTGTGGCAGGCGTGAGCTGAGGGCACCAGGACAGGGATCTGGGCAGGGTGCCTAACCCCTGCAGGGCTGGGTCACAGCTGAGGGCTTGTTGCAGTGACAGACCTCTTTCCACTATTTGTAGTTTAGCTGCAGCTGAGTCTGCCTGGACCACAGGCATTTTCTCTTCATGGCTGTGAAGGACATGCTGCTGTGTTTTAATTTTGGACTTATGTGTTGCTTCCTGTCACCTAGAACCTTCCCTGTCCAGGCCAATCTGCATGTAAACAAGGGTAATGGCTGCTGCCCATGTGGCCTGTAGAACTGCACCCTCAACCTTGAGAATGTATATGGTAGACCCTCCATAGCTGACCCCTCCCTACACTGACCAGCTCCTTAAGTTGACCTTTTTTTTCTTTTCTTTTTATTTTGTTTGTGAGGCGGAGTCTGACTCTGTTGCCCTGAGTAGAGTGCCGTGGTGTTGTAGCTGACAGAGCAACCACAAACTCTTGGGCTCCAGAGACCCTCTTGGCTCAACCTCCTGAGTAGCTGGGAGTACAGGTACCTACCACAACACCCAGCTAGTTTTTTGAATTTTAGTAGAGAAATGGTCTCACTCTTGCTCAGGCTGGTCTTGAACTCTTGAGCTCTTGAGCTCAAGCAATCCACCTGCCTCAGCTTCCCAGAGTGCTGGGATCAGAGGCATGAGCCACTGCACCCAGCCTAGTTGACCTAATTTTCATAGATTGGACATGTACCACATGTATCTATCAGTGCAATAGGCCTAATTCCTTATATCGACCTCTGCATGTTGACCAGTGTGTTATAGACCCTTAGGTGGTCAACTTACAGAGCTTCTACTGTATTTGATATACAATCCAACCTTTAGTAACGCAGCCAGGAGCATTTTCCACTAGCAAGCCCCCCCATCACCCTGTTTATTTTTCTCTTCAGATTTGGAATGGTTGGTGAGAAAAGTCAGAAACATCTCAGGAAGAAATGCTGTGGATCTGGTTGATTTAAACATCTGATGAGGGCAGAACAGTGTGGTCTTCAAATGACATCTGCATCTGAGTCACATGGAGCCTTGTTAGAACTCAGATTGCTAGACCCCAGCCTCAGACTTGCTGATTCAGGAAGTCCAGGGCAGGGTCTGAGAATTTGCATTTTTAAATTCCCAGATAAGGCAGATGGTTGAAATGTAGGAATCAAACTTAGGGGATGAATAAGTAGAAGAATCTTTAAACCTAGTCCCACCTGTTCCATTAATTGACCTGAAGTAAAATAATAACTGTTGTCATGGTTGGATGATGATGAATGGGTTGGGTGATGAGGATGATGAGGGTGGATGAATGATGATGATGATGCATAGTTGATGAGTAGGATGATTGATGATAGATGATAATGGACAATGCAGATGATGGTAGATGAATGATCATGAGGAAGACAGATGATCATGGATGGATGATGATGGTAGATAATCATGAGGAAGATGATGGATGATGATGATGGTGGATGATCATGAGGAAGATGTTGGATGATGGTGATGGTGGATGGATGATGATGGTGGATGATGGTGGATGATCATGAGGA
>NW_003852556.1:919311-929026 GCF_000181295.1 Otolemur garnettii | reverse complement strand
GATGGTGGGTGGATGATGATGGTGGATGATGGTGGATGATCATGAGGAAGATGATGGATGATGATGATGGTGGGTGGATGATGATGGTGGATGATCATGAGGAAGATGATGGATGACGGTGATAGTGGGTGGATGATGATGGTGGACGATCATGAGGAAGATGATGGATGATGATGGGTGGAGGGGAGATGGGGATGATGATGATAATGGATGATGAGGAAGACAGATCATCAAGGATGGGTGATGATGATGGTGGATGATGGTGGATGATCATGAGGAAGATGATGGATGACGGTGATGGTGGGTGGATGATGATGGTGGACGATCATGAGGAAGATGATGGATGATGATGGATGGAGGGGAGATGGGGATGATGATGGGTGGAGGGGAGATGGGGATGATGATGATAATGGATGATGAGGAAGACAGATCATCAAGGATGGGTGATGATGATGGTGGATAGATGATGACTGATGATGACAGATGATGATGATGGATGATGGTGGATGATCATGAGGAAGATTATGGATAATGATGATGGTAGATAATGATAATAATGGTAGGTGACGATGGATGGATGATGATGGATGGTGATGGACGGAGGGAAGATGAGGATGATGATAGATGATGGATGATGAATAATGATGGATAGTGATGATCATGGATGGATAGATGAGTGGATGGGTGGATGGTTGGGTAGTTGGGTGTGAGGATGGATAAATGAAATTGCATACAACATACGGAAAACATAAACTGTATCATACTTTAAAGTGTTATTGTCTCTGCAGTGAGGACTAAGGACTTTCAGCTGTTTATGTTGTACAAACACGTCATGGGTTTGCCTCAGAGCAGGAGTGATTGAGGGTGCAGAGGCGCCCACCCTGTCCCACTTGTTGGAATTCTGCCATGGTTCCCATTCTCAGTAGTCCAGACATCTTTCCCACCTATTCTGTGATGTCTTCTCTTCTACACCAAGATCACCATAATCCAAGATCTAAATTTCAGGTGATATTTCAGCTGCTAACTCAGCCACATTTGGAGGGTTAGGGCGGTTTGTCCCAGTACCATCATTATAGCAGTATCTGAGAAGCAAGTATTGTGAGTTATTATCTGAGTAGTTCGTATTCATCTTTCTAACATGTTCCTTTTCAGGAACATAAGCACCTATGGGAGTACTTCCAGAACTCCAGGTAAATAGCAAAGGGCAGAGATACTTCTCAGCAGAGTATTGTAAGACCTCAGAGAAGTCCTAAGTAGGAAAATGACCATTCTTTTTGTAATAGACCTGTGGTGTTTCTTTGTAACAAAGCCACATGCTATTGGGTAGAAGGGGAGAGAGGTGAAGGACAAGATGAACACCCAGACATGTCCAAAGCGGCCCATGAGGGAAATAGTGTGCCGCTTTCTTGTCTTTAATTGTGGCGCTGCATCCTGAGTCTCCTCTTCTGAGCACTGGTCAGTTTTCTGTTTTTCCTTAAAAAGCCATTCAGTCATGTGGCTACCAATTGTTCCTGTCTTAATAGGCTCCTTTGGACTTCTCATGCCCCTGGGCTCTGGCCCCACTCTTGGGACAGCCTTGCTCCAGCCAGCAGGTGAGTCCAGCTCAGCCACTGTAGTGCTGTCCACCACTTCTGGCCTGCAGCAGTTCTGCTCATACGCCATCTCTGTCTCACATTGGATGCATCCTGTTCCATCCCAGAAACTCTTCTTGTTGTGAGTGCTCTGGTGACTGGCTCCCTTTCCTTCCTGTGTGGGGTTTCTATGGCTCTTCTGTGTCCAGGGCCTGTGGCAGTGCTCACCTGCTCTTTCAGACGCCCTGGTGCTTGTGCTTTGTGATTGGTATTGTTGGTCTTGATCCTCCCTGTTGCCTGGTAACCTACCAGAGTCCCACCATCCTCTGAGAAGGCCGGGCCACACCTCTGAGAGAGGCCTCAGCCTTCCACTGTCATCTCTGATGCTGTTGGCTCCATGTGTCCAGCTCTCGCATCCAGCCAGCAGATGGGCCTGTGTCCACTGTGGCCATGGCTCAGGCCTGGAGGGAGATGCCTGCCTCACGCACAGTGGGTTGTCCCTCCCGGATTTTATGGGAAGTCTGTCTGTGGCTTCAGCAACATGAATGGCTAGGTCTGCAGGTGACTTAAATCAGTTTCTCTAAGGAGGGAGGTTACACAGCCATGACTGCTGTGCGTTGTGCCCGTGAGAACATGGTGATGACAACTTTTGCAGAGGTTCCTTCTGCCCATCCAGAGGGACCCTGACATCTGACTCTCTGGCACCATTTGCTGTGGTAGAAGAGCAAATCGTCACAGCTTTAACCATGGTCTTCTGTGTTTTTTATGTTTTGTTTTGTTGTTTGTTGTTTTTTTTTTTTTGAGACAGAGTCTCACTTTGTCACCCTCGATACAGTGCTGTGGCGTCACAGCTCACAGCAACCTCCAACTCTTGGGCTTTAGCCATGCTCTTGCCTCAACCTCCCCAGTAGCTGGGACTACAGGCGCCTGCCACACACCCGGCTATTTTCTTTTGTTGCAGTTCTCAATGCTGTTTTTTAGCTGGCCGGGGCTGGGTTCAAACCCGCCACCCTCGTTATATGGGGCCAGCACCCTACTCACTGAGCCACAGGCGCCGCCCCTGTCTTCTGTGTTTTTATGTGTCTGGCCTGTCAGCCCGTGTGTTGGACTGTATAGGTGGAATACACAGAGAAAGCAAAGCTTGTTGTCTCCCTGGGATCTTAGAATCAGAGGTTAGAGTACTATATCCATGAGGGATTGTAGAGACTAACATTTTCACAAACATGTAAATTCTGTTAGTGAAAAAGCCAGAACAAGGACCCACAGCTCTGGCTCCTGAACTCCACAGATGGCTCAGGCTTTCTTCTAAGGGAAAAGTTGAGTGCCTTAGCACCTAAATGATTAAGAAACTGGTTTTTCTCTAATTTAACCCCAAATTGGAATCATCCAACAGCAGCTATGCCTGAGCAATAGCCTTGTGAAGGGCTCGGCTTCCTGTGGGCTTGCCATACCATTAGAACAATAACCAGGAATAATGTGTGCGTGCTTCTTGGTTGTTTTTAAATGGAAACAGAGTAAATCTATTGAAAGAGCTGACCACACATTCTCATGGAGTTTAAATGGTACTGAGGGCATCATTTTTTTTTGAAGATAAAGTAGGTCTGTAAGCTTTGAATTTTCTCATCAGTTCTTTGCAGTTGCTGCTGGACATGCCTGCTGTGACCTGGGCTCTCCCCCAGGACTAAGCCGAGCGGCTCTTCCTGCTCCCCCAGCACGTACGCCAGGCGTTCAGGAGAGCCAGCCAGCACAATATGGCGTAGTAACTGTCAAAGGATGTCCTCACCGTTGTCATGAGGAAGCTGCTTTCCCTGGATTATAGCAGAGAATAAATCAGAGAGTTGGGAGAGGGCAGGATCCATGGGACCAGGTGAGGGCATGTTGTCCACTGACAGGTGGCTGCAGGTGGCCACGTGTCTGAACTGCTGTGTGTGAGGAAATAGGGAAATGCCTCAAGGGTAAAGACACACGTAGCAGTGTTTTATGATAAAGGGAAAAAAGAAAGCAGCTTAAACACTCTGAGATAGGGAACATGAAAAGTAAATATCAAACAGAACTTAATGGAATATATGACTACAAAAAGTGTGAAAAAGCATGAAAGTTCACTTTGGAAAGCAAAATAAGGATATGAATACACCATGTTCGGATTGTGTGTGAAAACCCCACACTGTACCCCAGAAGTGCGTTAATGTACATAGTTACCATTCAATTTAAAAAAAAAAGAATACACCGAAAAGGATACACCGTGTTCACATATAGATCAAGACCAGAAAAGTTAGGACCTAGGAGCTGTGATAGCTGTGATGTCACTATGTTTTTTGTGAGGTGGTTGCAGCCCTAAAAGCCAAGGAGATTGGGGAGAAAAGACAGAAGTTGGGTTACCGAAAGCAGCTCTGAGCCCCAGTGTGTGGTAGGCTTATTTAAGCCTGGAATTTGTTGAAACTTACAAAACGCTAGACACTAAAACATGGAAAACAAATGAAAGGGGGCAACAGAAGGGACCCTGGTCCCTGGGAACGTGGTGCGGTGGGAGAGATGGTGTCCCACCAAGTCCAGCTACAGACATAGGCTGGCTCGGGATTTGCAGCAAAAGGGGTTCAATGCAGAAAGTGTTTGCACAGCCAGTGGAAAAGCTCAAAGCCACAGTGAAATGGGAGATCAGCACCTGTGGTGGACAGGGCTGGAGAAACCCCAACAGAGCAGCTATGTCAGAGCCTGTGGGAGGGCCTAGAGCTCCAGCTGACCAGGGCTGCCTGTCCACTTCTCTGCCTTCCAGAGGTCCTGGGGAATTTTGAAACTGCCTAGAGATGGGGTGGGAATGCCAGAACAGGCTACATTGGGGATGGACAGGTAGCTGGCCAAGCCAGGACTGTTGTGCCCACCCCTCTGACCCTTAAAGTTCAGAGGGCATCTAGGTTTGGGATAGCTGGGGGGATGAAAGCAAGGGCCCATGTCCATTAGGAACAACAACTGACCTGGCCCGTGCTGGCCCCACTACCCTCAGGGAGCTCCCTGCTCTTCATAGACAGGTAACATGCAGCGTCTTCTGGAGCAGCTCAAGGGGCACTTCTCAGAGCCCTGCCCCCACACATGGGCCTCTGCACCTGCATCCTGGTGCCCTTGCAGACCAGAAGGCACCACCCTCATTGCACTGCCTGCTCCGTGGGGCTCCTTACACAGCACAGGTGTCTGACGCCTGGTCAGTGCCCTGTTTGAGCTTCTGTTCCCAGTGGCTGGCACATGAAGTGCACTGTGCGTGTGTTTGCTGAACTAGTAAGGTATGGGAAGAACAGGTTGATGCAAATCGAGGAATTGTGGCTGGTAGAGAAATCCTAAAAGATCAAATATTTGTGAATTTTAAAAAGAAGGTGTGGTATAAGAAAACTACAAATCAACAAACTTGACGGCCCCCATACATAAAATGCAGACGACTGCGTGACTGAGTTCATAGAAAGGAAAGCAGTCGTCTCTCGCTGCCTAGACACCCACCTAAATTTAGATATGCTAAATTTATAATAAATGCTCATTTCTTCAAAAATAGTTTGTATAAACTGTTTCTATGAGAATGTCTGGATTTTGACAGTCTGTCTTGATATCTTGTGGTGCCCTTCGTGAACCAAGAGGAGAAGGTGTGACTGTGGGATGTGAAGTATTTGGGGTTATTTCTGCAGATATTCCCACTGTGGGAATGTCCTGGCCTCCGACTCCGCCACATGACTGGTGTTGGTGTTTGTGATGCTCAGACTGTACTAGGATGGGAAGTGCTGGCCCTTCGTGCTCCCCAGGCACCCCTCAGGGGAACATACTCTGGGGGGCATAGGTCCAGAACGTGGAATCTGGAACGGAGCTGTGGCACCCAGCCCAGAGCTACGAGTGTGAGGGTAAATGCTGTTGCGATGTCACTGAGTTTGAGGTGGTGTGTTACCAGGCTTCACTCTGGCAGGCTTCACACATAGCAGTCAGCCAAGCAGAAGAGCAGGCCTTAGGGTGATTCCATTTTCTTCTCATTTTGTAAAAGTAGATAATTAAATGTTCTCCTTACCCACCGCTGGAGAATTGGAGCCCACCCAAGACATAGCAGTCCCACAGGTATGCTCCTGGGGCCTGGGGACCAGGGCTAGAGGGCAGAAATAGCCGGTGAGCAGGAGTCACAGGCAACAGATTTCCACACAAGAAAGTCTTTTTCCAAAGGGCTGCGAGAACGCAGTGGATCACAGGCACCACCACCCCCCCCCGCCCTGAAGCTGAGGCTGGAAAGGCCATCCCACCTGCAGACGCTTGTGACCTGCTGAGACTTGCAGCAGCCCTGGCAGTGCTCAGAGTTGGTGCTTTAAAAATTGCTGCTTCTGTGCAAAATATTTTGTAAACTTCTCTGACCTTGCTATGTTCATAAGTAGGCTGTGAAAAATGAGATTCAGCTACTTGAAAAAATGTTCTTGGTGGTTGAGAAGAAATACTTAAAAGACCCTAAATGTACAGTGGACCCTCTTGGAGTCATCCACGCAAGGGACCGTAACTGGTCAACACACGGAGGTGGTCACATAGGAACTAGGCCTCCTGTCCTGACACAAACGTGTGGTGCTTGTCCAGTCTGTGAACGTGACATCAACTTAAGGGGGTGGTCAGTGTAGGGAGGTGGTCAGCTGTGGAGGTGTGACTGTATCTTACAGTATAACTGACTTCAAAGAATGCTCTAGACATCGTGAAGAGGAACAGTCTTAGTTTGGATCTGTAGGAATCAACTCCATTCATTCCTCCGTTTCCATGCTGATTACCCCTTTGTTTAAGCAAAGCAAACAACAAATATAAAGCTTGTGTGACTCAATGAGTCTGAGTTTGCTGGACCACAGCCTGTGGTCATGTCCAGTGGTCACTGGCCACCTTTCTAGGGTCCTCTTGCCTCTTTGTCCAGGTCAGTCTCCCTCTCCTTCAGTTCTCTTCCTGCTCCCTTCCCGCGGGTCCCACTCTGGCCTTTCACCCTGTGCTGTTCTGTGTTGTTTGCTGACGGCATTGGGGATTGCCCTCTCCTTCCAGCTTTAAGTGGAGCTCCCTAAGAATTAGGCCTATCCTGCACCCTTGTGAACCCTGCTCAGAAGTGCCGCTCAGCAGCGGGGCTGGGAAGCTTCACTGTCCTGCCGCTGCTCAGACAAGCCTGGCTGCTGGGAAAGAAAGAAAGGCTCTGGCTCTTCCAGGACCAGATGCTGTCCGGGGAGAGGACCTTTGTTGTTGCCGTCAGTGCCGGCGGAGCAACAGAGAAGTCACCGTAGCATCAGACTTTAGGGACTAGCAGATATAGAGGGAATATGACTTGAGGGATCTGTTCTGGCGATAAACTTCAAGTAAAGTTTTCCCGGGTCGTGAAGTGGATGCTTTATCCAGAAAGCAGAGAATAATTTGCAGTCCTTTAGGGTCTGTCAGTCACGATTCCACCCAACACAGTCCCCTGTGGCTGAGATGCAGAGCATAAGGTGCCACCTCCTGCCTTCCTGCTGCTCTGTGCAATCTTTGCTGCTAAAGGCTCCATCCCTGGGCCACAGTGCCAGCAGGACGCTCCCCCTGGGCGAGCGTAGTGTTGGTTGAAGTGTCTGATGTACACTGTTGTGGGTCACGCTTTCGTGCTTCACTTAATGATTAAGAATTTATCTGCTCACATCCTTTTATAACTCTGGTTTTAGAGAAAGAAATATTCATTATTATCTTTCAAAATGTTTACAAGTAACTACCATTGTCTGATACAAATAAATAGAAAAATCTAGGCTGGGCGAAGTGGCTCATGCCTATAATCCTAGCAGTCCGAGAGGCCGAGGTGGGTGGATTGCTTCTCTTCAGGAGTTTGAGACCAGACTGAGCAAGGGTGAGACCCTGTCTCTACTAAAAATAGAAAAATTATCTGGGCATCACAGCAGGTGCCTGTAGTCCCAGCTACTTGGGAGACTGAGGCAGAAGAATCGCCTGACCCAGGA
Organism: Otolemur garnettii; assembly: GCF_000181295.1. Lineage (NCBI taxonomy): Eukaryota > Metazoa > Chordata > Mammalia > Primates > Galagidae > Otolemur > Otolemur garnettii. The sequence continues at coordinate 921,495 of NW_003852556.1, read as the reverse complement.
GTTTGAAATTGCTGTGCTCTGTGACACCATGGCACTCTAGCCTGGGCAATAGAGTGAGGCTTTGCCTCAAGAAAAAAAAATCTAGTTACTCAAAACAGAATTCTATTGAAGGACTAAAATTAAAATTTATTAACGTTCTTGCAGCAAAATTCAGATAAGGTATGGGGTGCAGGTATCCACCGTAAGACAACAGTCACTGCACAGGGCTGGTTTGCTACTAGGAAGTGAAATCACTGGTTCTGGTTTACGTCTGTACAATGTACTCATGAGAGAACCTCTCTGCTAGGACTGATGTGGAGGTAAATGAGTTAAATTTATTTAAAAAGCACTGACTGAGACAGCAGGTACAAAACTCTCGGAAATGCTGCCTCTGGCATTGCCCAGGCACAGGCAGGTGCCAGTTGTGAGCCTGTGGTGAGTCTAAGCTCAGCATCTATCAGAAGCATTACTGTCAACACCTGCTGTTGTTATGCGGCAGTCCTGGTGGGGACACCGGGGGATTTTCCAGGCAACTGGGAAGGAGGAGACTCTTGAGTGCATGGCCCAGAGAAGGGGCAGTGTCAGATGGACCCAGGGCAGGACAGCCCGAGCCTGCTGCTGTGGAGACTGCTCTTCACGATGCTTTTTAGGTCGAGCACCTTCTCCTAGACGAGCCCTGTCCCTCCTCGGATCCCAGAGGGTACACACATGTGGAGGGAAACCCAAGTTTTGGGAGGAGACACTCAAGAAAATCTGAAGTTGTAAGTTTGAAAATACAAAAGAGCTGGAAGTGGCTTTTGTGCTTCTGAATGGGGTTTTTAGCAAATACCGGGTTTTTTTCTTTACTCTCTTATTAATGTTAAAGAAATGGGACCAGTCCCCAGAGCATAAAAACTGATTTCTCATCTTCATGTTCACTGCATAGTTGTGCTACCTAATTTACTGGCATTAAGTTCCATTAATGACATTTTTGGCAAGATATCAGATTGGTAAAATAATACCCCAAAGAGCACTCCATTTTTGGAAGACTGCTTTATCTTTGAAGATGAAACTTCTTTTTTTTTTTTGAGACAGTCTCACTCTCACACCCACGGCATCATCATAGCTCACTGCAACCTCAAACTCCTGGGCTCAAGCAATCCTCCTGCCTTGGGCTCCCAAATAGCTGGGACTACAGGTGCCCATTGCTCAGCTAGTTTTTCTGTTTTTAGCAGAGACAGGTTCTCGTCCTTCCTCAGGCTGGTCTCTAACTCCTAACCCTGGAGCCACCCTCTTCCCTCGGCCTCCCAGAGTGCTGGGATTACAGGTGGGAGCTGCTGCACCTGGCCAGATGACGCTTTCAGAAGGTGCTTTGATTTCTGAATCCTAAAAAAGGGAGAATACACTGTTTGATGTTTAAATGATAACAAAACAGAGTCGTTAGGTGTTAGTATTTATCATTTTTATAATTTTACCTTTCCATCAGTTCTGAAAGAAAGATGTTTACAGTCTTATCTCTGAAACCCAGCTGGTGCTGTTGGCAGGCTGGCACCATGCTTGTGCATTTGTTCACTTGGCACAGTAGGGGTGCGGCACCCACAGGACCGGCAGAGAGGCAGGCCCACTGCAGAGGGGCTGATGGCATCAGGACTGTTGCTTCATGGTGCATATCAGCCCAGGTGTAGAGCAGAGGAGCATGTGTGTGCTGTGTGTTGGTCCCAGGGCAGTGAGCACCCAGCCATGACCCAGCCTGAGGCTCACAGATTACTGCCAACACTGCCCAGAAAGGATCCGAGTTCACTCCATGGTCTGTTTTCTGTGCTTTCACGGCTCTTCAGTTTAGGTGACTCAGACCTGATCTCTGGGTTTTGTCATTGTTGGTCAGTGTGATATAGCCTTTAGGAGTTCAGCATGTCATTGACAATGTCCCTTTTTTGAGTAACAAATTTTGGATTCTGTGAAGAGGTAGCATCTGTCTGGATGGTTTATTCCTGGGACATGGAGTCCTCGGAACAGAGCTGTAGGTGAGGGGCCTGCCGCACATACCCACAGCTTTCTCTCTTTGTTCTAGGGAGAAAGTTGTCCTCAAAAGTGACAGGATATGGCTCGGCGCCTGTGGCTCAAGTGGCTAAGGCGCCAGCCACATATACCTAAGGTGGCAGGTTCGAATCCCCAGCCCGGGCCCGCCAAACAACAATAATGGCTGCAACCAAAAAATAGCCGGGC
>NW_003852556.1:892461-919175 GCF_000181295.1 Otolemur garnettii | reverse complement strand
AAAAAAAAACAAAAGTGACAGGATAGCACTCTGGGAGGCCGAGGCTGGTGGATTGCTTGAGTGCAGGAGTTTGAGACCAGCCTGAGCAAGAGCAAAACCCCATCTCTAAAAAAATAGCTTGACATTTTGATGGGCTCCTGTAGGAGTCCCAGCTACTTGGGAGTCCCAGCTACTGAGAATCGTTTGTGCCCAAGAGTTTGAGGTTGCTGTGAGCTATGAGGCCATGGCCTCTACCAGGGCAACAAAGTGAGATTCTGTCTCAAGAAAAAAAAAAAAAGTGACAGGAGGCGGTCCCACTGCAGGTCCATCAGATGAAGACTGTCCAGATGTGACTCATGGGGCCTGTGCTCCTCACCTGAGGCCTTTCCTAGTTCTTCAGGTGCTTTGGCCAACCTGACCCCAACCTTTCCTGATGGCCAGGGTGGGACTAGCACTTGGTGTGTGGCCACCACAGCCCTGGGTGCCTCCCTGACACCATCATGGGAAGGCTGTGCAGCAGTGAGAAGAGTGGCCCACACCCCCGTGGTGGAGGGTGCAGGGCCGCGCCGGGTGGGCAGTGCCTCTCCAGGGAAACCTCAGCAAGTGAAGCAGGCTGTCGCCTCCTCCCTGCCCAGCCGTCTCAGAGATGGGCAGAACTAGCGGAACTTCCCAGGTTATTTCAAGAAAGCCAGTGGCCACTTCCCCTCCTTCCTCCCGGTTATTAGTTGTTTGTTTGAACTTGAGACTTCCTGAGCCTGGAAGGTGTTTTTGGCCTCCTCTGTGGGAGCAACTCTGTGACATTGGGAGCTGAGGAAGGAAACGCCCAGAACTTGCATGCAGCCGGCTCCCCACTTGCTGGGTCTGTCCCCAGCACACAGTGCTCCTGCACTCTGTGCCTGTGGCCAGCGGCTGGCAGCAAGCCGCGGGTGGGCTGCAGGAGGCCAGGCCAGGGGCAAGGTCAGCTCTCCCCTCTTGGGTTCTATCTTCTGACTTGGTAGAGCCCAGGGTCACCCAGGACTTGCACGCCTGTTTCTTGGGACAGTGAGGCCTGCCCAGCTTTCAGTGAGGCTACCCGAAGGCCGGGAAACGGCCTGGCTCCAGCACTGAGGGTCACATTCGGCACAAAAAACCAGTGCTGCCTCTGCCCTGTAGCAACCCTCTTGAAAAGCACCTTGATGGCAGAGAAGGCAGCATCACGGGGGACCCTGTGTCGGCTCTGGTCGCTGCCCCGGAGGCGCCGGGGGACCATGGGACACCTGAAGCCAGGTAAGGCAGATGAGGTGGTGTGAACATGGGGGGTGGCTCCCTTCAGCGGGTGGGCACCTCCCTGTGGTGTCTCTTTCATTGTCTACCCAACAAAAATTGTGCCACTTACCACACTTTAAAAAGTCAGAGATGACCTCTGGGCATCAGAACAGGAAGATCTGCAGATTGTGGTCTGGTCCTGGGAGCCTGGGAGAATGAACTACTGGCAGATACCGAGTGGGAGGCCATGGCTGGGGCAGTTTTAATGAGGGGCCCATCAGGCAGTGCCCGTGGGCAGGGGAGGAATCTTCTGTGCTGTGAGAGGCATTTTGGGTGGGTGGGGTGTAGCCACTGTCTGTCCTAGCCCTGCATGACTCCACCAGTGACTCAGGCTCCAGCGGTGGGAAATGTGTCCCTTTTAAAAGGTCTAGCACTTTCGTTCAGCTAAACAGCACAAAGTCTCAGAGTTATGCTTTTACAAATTAACTTCCTGGGAAACAAGTGTTCCAAGGGATGATCTGGGGTGAGGCTGGTAGATGCTTTCTGTTTCGTGCTGCTGGGCACTGCCTCCCTCCCCACCCCAGGGACCTACAAACAGAGTTTATGTGGACCTAGGGGAGGAGCTGCCCTGGCCTCAGGTGTGGGGCCCATTAGGGTGTCAGGGAAGATGCCTTAATGTTTACAGTATATAAAAAAGGGTGGGGGGGATACGATACCGGGGCCAGCCCCAGGCACTGGTCAGTCTTCCTGGGAGGAGGACAGAGAGGCTGCCAGTGCAGCAAACCTTCAGGCAGAGGGGACTTGGGAGGTGCCACCAGTGTGGCACCTGCAGTGCTACAGCAGGCAGGGAGCCCCTGGCCACCTTTCCTCTTTCCCTTCCCCTTGGGTGTGGACGGTCTGCAATACCGAGAACAGTGGCTACTGGTCAGCTGGGCCTAATCTGCGTGGTATACATTCCCAGGGCTGAGGTGTCAGAATCAGAACTTCTGATGAATTCACTGATACCAGCACAATGTGAGGGAGATGAGGCTGTGTGCAAAGCTCACACCCACCTGGCATATGCCAGAGCTGACCAGTGCCCTGTTGCTGACCCCACCCTCCCAGAAGGCTGCATCTTGACCCCTGAACACAGTGCAAGGAGGGCTCCAAGATGGGGACTCCGTGTGCCGTGGTGACTCTCAAAGCATCTCGTCAGTGTGAAATCGGGACCCCCGAAATTTCCCCTCAGTGTGCAATGGGGACATTTCCCTAGGATGCTCCCATTATACTCTCAGGAACAACTAAGGGCCAGTTGTCCCTGAGTGGCTGAGTCTGTGCTTCACACAGTGGTGACATCTACCAGTGTGTCTGCGGTCAGAGTGAAGGCTGCAGTTGCCATGGGATTAGAGCTGTCAGAAAGCAGGAGATGACCAGGGATGTTGTGCAGAGAGCAGGGGCAAGGAAGGAGGCCTGAGGGGGACACAGCAAGAGGGTACTGGCTATAGGACAGGGGTCCAGGGTAGTGGGGTGGGGCTGGTCCCAGGAGGCCAAGGAGGGAGTGGCCGGCTGGTGTCGGGTAGGCTGTGGAGAGTGTTTCCTATCGTTGATGGGGTGGAGGCAGCGCTGGGTACGTTCTGCTGGGCCACGGTGTGGCACCTGGCCTCAGCATTGACTGTGCACCGAGGCTGGGCAGGGAGGTGTCACTGCCCTGTGATTGCCCTCGCCATTTTCTGCAGAAGCCCTAAAGATCATCCGAGGTTGGTTTTATCTCGTGAGAAGTGGAAGTGCACACCCACCTTCCCCACCGTTTGGCTTTTCCTTATTCCCGGAGCAGCCACTTGGCCTCAGCTTCCTCTCTTGCCTGGCTCCTTCCCTGTGCATCTGTGTCTGTGGACAGACCCTGCCCGGGCACTGTAGCTAGTGGCCTTTGGCTGCCCATTGCAAGCAGCGTTTTCATGGTGGGAGATAATCAGACTTCCTAACACAAGTGAGGGAGGAGCCTTCCCTTGCTCAGAAGAGATGGTTCAGAGGAAAGTAATTTTCTGATGATCAGAAAAGGGTGTTATCAGTTTCTTAAGTGGAAGTCAGGGGTAAGCTCTGGGCTGCTTTGGGCCATCCTGCCCCAACAGGGGCACTCGGCTGGCACCCTGCCTCTGAAGCATCACAACACCTTCAGAGGCAGATGCCACCCATGATAGGGGCTGGATCCCACAGCGAGGGCTCCACCATGTTCTGTTCTGCTCTGGGGTATTTGTGATTGAGTTTCAAGTTTACTTAGAATCTAAAATTTTTCCTTATAAAAATGTGTTTGAAGTTGGCACAGTTTTTAAATAGAACTAAACTAATTTTTAAAAGCAGATAAATTCATTTGAGTCACCTGGGGTGAGCGATCACTACAGCACTTCCCTTTGAGCTTCCTGGTAGCTAATGTAAAAAGGGAAAATGTAGGGGCATAAGGTCATGTGCAAAGAGATTTTCTGCTGGACAGAATTCTGGGAGCAACTGTGTCTCAGCTGTTTTCATCAGGAGCGTTAGAATACTTGATGGATGAGTTACTGGAATTTTTTCTTTCTTTTGGAAAATCAATGCTCCTTAGATGGACATTTCTTATTAACCACCTAGAAACATTGAAAACATGACATTCTATTTCCGTGAGACTCTGCAGAGCAGCTCTTGGGTTTGCACCAGTGCTGAGGGGGGGGTTTGACCTGTGCCTTGGACTGAATCTCTCAGACGGTCACTGTCTGCACCTGTTTGGCCCCCATCACCAGTGCCAAGTGGTGGCCCACTTGCATGCTGGATACATAGGTCACTGAGCTGACATTCCATGGTGACCTGTGTCCTCTCAGACCAGGGGCCAATGTGTCTATACTGAGGCCAGAGGTGAGACGGTCACTGAGGAAAAGCCCCACATTTTCCTTGAAGGTGAACAAGCATTTTGAAAATACATTGAAACTTGGTCGTTGAATAATTGGGTCAGGCCCATGAGGGCTTTTACTTTGTAAAACCTATTTTGCATTTTTCCAAACTGACAAAAAGCAGAAAGGAAGCATTTGCCCTCATGTTGGTATTCTCTTTGGTTTTCAGTGCGATGTGTGAACAGGAGTGGCTGGTGTGTTTGTTCAGGCCATGCTGCTGCGAGGCCCAGGCCAGGGTGTGGCCCTTCATAGACGTGGTCATGGTGCTCTGCAGTCCTGAACTGTAGGCTCCAGCCAGCCTCCTGCCTTTGCCTCCCTTGCCTAGGGATGTTTTCTCATGATCCATAGTCAAATTTGTTTGTAAGAAGAGGTTCCATGGTCTACAGAAATCTGGTGATTATTGTTTTAGTTTCTGGCAGCTTAGTTAAAATTTTCGTTTCTGTCTTCCTCCTGCCGACTCCTGTTACCCCACGCCCACTCAGGATGGCTTTGCTCAGCCAAGGGAACACACAGGACCCCGTCACACCCACTACTGAGAGGTGTCTGTGAGGTCTTGGTGAGTTCTCTTTGGCATCTCTGCAGGGTCTTTGTGGAGTCTTCCCGCGGTCTCTGTGGCATCTTTGTGAGGTATGTAGGGTCCTGGTCTCTGTGAAATCTCTATAGGCTCTCTGTGAGTCCAGGTCTCTTTGTGGTCTCTGTCAGGCCTTTATGAAGTTGTGTCACTGTGGGCTCTCCCTAGGGTCTCCATTGGGTCAGGGTCTCTGAGAACTGTCAGGTTGGCAGCACTGAACTACACACAACTCCCCACCCATACCCCCAAGCCTGTCAACTTGAGGAAATGGCCACCTTTTGCCCAGGGAATGTGAGCTGCCAGCCACCAGGTTTGGAGTCCAGTGAATACCAAGAACCTTACTACCTTCTTCTGGTCCGGCTCAGGGATTCTGGACACAGAGTTAAGTGACTTTTTGGACTACCCTTCTACCTGCTGAAGCCACTTTCTTGGCTGTGCCGTGGGAGGGTTGAACAGGTGCACCACCTGGGCTCTGCACTTCCCAGGCCAGGTCAGGGATGCTCAGACTAGGATGTGGGTCCTTTGTCTGTGCTTTGCTCACCTTCCTTCATGCAAAGAAGAAAAGACCACCTCCATTCCCAGGTGCCCTGAATGGCTGATTGTGTCAGAGTGTTGAGACTTTATCAGGTGGAAGGATGCTAACAGAGTTCATCTTGAAAGAATGGGCTGCCTGCTCCAAGGATGTGCCCGCCTCCCCAGCAGAGTGGAAAACCAGGTGCTGTGACCTTCCTGTTGACCAGGCAAACACAAAGGGAAGTCACGCCCCCAGGGTGTCCCTTGTGCCTTGGACGAGACAGAGAACAGCTCAGGCTTGTTCCTTTTCCGTCCTCACATCCGCCTGGAGCCCTGTGTAAACACACAGGGCGGGGTGAGGCGTTGGCCAAAGTGTGACTGCCCTGCAGTGCTCTGTCCTGGCTAATGGGCAGAGGACAGGAAAAAGTCAGCTGGTCCTCAGGCAGATTCCAGGGGCAAAGTTCAGCAGAAAACTCCTGGGACCAGGAGAGGGGCATGGTGAGCAGGGCATGCCTCCCCTTGGCAGCTGGTTCTCAGTATGGGGGACTCAAAGCCTGTCTGCATTTCCGTGGCAGAGATGAAAAGCTACTACATTTACTCTGAGTGGTGTTCCTGGTTGCTCTCTGTGGCTGAGGGTGAGTCTTGGTCCCTCGGGTGCCTACAGAGGCGTGTTGGGAGCATGACGCCTTGTACTGGTGAGGGGAGATGTCTCGGGAGGTCACTCACAGTCCGTGTCTTCCTCAGAATTTACACTAGTTCAGGGAATGGGTACACGGAGCAGATGAGCTCTCCAGCCCCATCACCCCTGGGCTTTGATTCATGTCTTTGTTACCCAAGGCAGACAACTTCCCCTTGTCGGGCAGGCACAAACCTCACCACACTGTGCCATGTCAGATGGAGTGTCAAACAAGGATCAGCCAGCTCCAGGCCCGTCAGGCAGGCACAACCCTCACCACACTGTGCCATGTCAGATGGAGGGTCAAACAAGGATCATCCTCTCCAGGCAGAGCCAGGTGGGTCTAAGCCTCATCATGGAGGCCCACAGCCAGGTGCAAGCCAGAGCTCTGCTGGGTGTCCCCTTGATACAGGGAAGGCTGGGCGCCTCCTCAGCACTAGGCTCCTAGAGCATGGAGGACAAAGCTACCATAGGCAGCTGTCCAGGGAGCTGTCAGCACCAGCCGTGCACTCTTTTCCCTGAAAGAGCTTCTGCCATTCAGACTTGAAATTCAGGAAGTTTCCTGGAATGTAGGGAGGGCTTCCTCCTCTGGTGGCTGAATTTCTTCTTGTCTGTCTATGTAACCTGGTTTGCGTTGGGGCTGGTTCCCAGTGGGGAAGATGCTTGGAAAGGCTCGGTGAGGACGGGGTCAGCAGGAGGATGTCAGGGGCACCTGACAGATTCAGAGCCTGGCTGTTCATAGACGTCGGCTTCCCTGTCCTGTTGGAACTCACCCATTGTTCAGATGAGGCCATTCGGGTAGCAGCTGCCCTCTGTGGACGTGGAAGAGACACAGCAGGTGCCTAGAGGAGGGCAGCTGCCTCTACTGTGCTCTGTTTGCACCTGGGCTCCTGTCACACCTGGTCCCTGTGCACCCACAGCTGTGGTGCAGAGGATCAGTCAGGCAGGGGGGTTCAGACAGGGGCAGTGGCACCATGGAAGGCCACAGGTGTGCTCTGGGGACATGAAGCCCACTGATTATGGGGACTAACTCAGGAGCCACACAGAGCACTTTATGGTAGTATGGAGGAAGATTGACCCTCTTATTGTTGGCCATCTATGCCAGCTGAGTAACAGAATTCACCCCAGAATCAGACTTTTAGGGACTAGCACATATAAAAGAAAAATGATTCTAGAGATCTGCTTTTGTTTAATACATAATAAGGAATAAACATTATAACAAAAAGAAGGGAGGACCCACTTGCCTGAGGGAAGGAGGGACCCACCTGAAGGGAGAGAGGACCCACCTGAGGGGAGGGGGGACCCACCTGAGGGGAGAAGGGACCCACCTGAGGGGAGGGGGGACCTACCTGAAGGGAGAGAGGACCCACCTGAGGGGAGGGGGGACCCACCTGATAGGAGAGGGAGGACCCACCTGAGGGGAGGGGGGGGACCCGCCTACGTGATAGTGTCCTATAGATGAAAGTTTGGCTGGCCCTGGTCTTGGCCACACACCCCTGATTAGGGCTTGTCCTACTTGGGATTCAGCCCAGGAGAATAATTTCTTGTTGAAATTTCCTCTTTTTTACCCTGTCTAATGATCTTACTGTATTAAAAATAGTTTCTGAAACAAGGAAAGTATTAACTTTTGGGGGTGGCACCTGTGGCTCAGTGGGTAGGGCACCAGCCCCATATACTGAAGATAGTGGGTTCAAACCTGGCCCCAGCCAAACTGCAACAACAACAAAAAAGAAAGTATTAACTTTTTATTGCAGGTTGAGCATCCCTAATTGGTATGTGAAACATGGTGGGTCTCATGTCTAGACTTGGGCTCCATCCCTAAGCAATCCCTCTGTGCCCCTGCAGATATTCCAGAATCTGAAACTGAAACCATCTGGCCTCAAGCAGTTCAGATAAGGGGTAATCAACCTGCAGGAGCTATTTGGCTGCATTTAGCAGAAGCCAATGTGTTTAAAAAGATGCCATCCTTGGCCTGTGACAGGGCCCAGCTGCCATCTGTGGAGTCCACAGGGTTCCTTGTTGTCCTCACAGCCACTAGTCTGTGCCCCTTGAGAGGGGTTTTGGATATAAGGCAACTTGTAGGAGTTGAGTGCTGAAGCAGTTATGGGCCCCACCAAGTCCTGATATAGAAGGCTGTTTCTCAGCCAAATGTTGTTTTTTGTAACACAGCGGGTGGGGGGCAGCCAGCTGTACTTATCTAACCTTGCCTGCCCTTGGCCTTCCTAGCCATTCACCCACTAATTGATGATGATTGCTTTTTGTTGTGTAAGGGCTGCTACCTTCCTGGTAAATCAGCATAACATCTGAAACACTGACAGGGTCCAGTAGGTTTTAAAAGCTGACTTTTGAGTTAGAGCACTAAATAAAATAAAACACAGCATTATCTTCTGTGGTGGTCTCATGAGGCCATGCAGAGATCAGCGCACTTTCCCAAGTGCTTCAGTAGCAGCCTGGGCTCAGTCCCTCTGTGTGTACAGGCGTCAGGCTGAGGAGAGGCTCGTGTCTCTGGCCAGGTGACTTTTAGGCAGGACATTACAGTGTGCTGTGCAACTGGAGAGGGTGGTGCAGGATGTGCGGAGGCCACATAGAGGCAGTGTAGGCAGGGGCTAAGGGTGGCCTGGTGATGGGGACAGCAGGTGACATGTCAGTATAAACTCAGCAAGGGCACAGGAGCACCCCATAGGCAGAAAGGATGGGTGGCCGAGAGTTGTCTGGGCCCAAGTCAGTCCAGGAACTGACCCACTGCCTCAGATGCTACCCATAGACTTTCTTCAGCAATGTGCAATGAGACTTCTCAGAAGCTCAGAGCCCCCCATGCACAGGGACAGTGCAGAGATACTCAGGACCAGGCCACAGAGGGTGAGGCTTGGGCCATAGAAGCAGCAGCAGAAGGGCAGAAGACAGGGCCAGGAGGTTTCAGGGGCAGATGCAGACAGGGAGGAAGTCATCACAACAGTTCCGTGGTGTCGGTCTTAGAAGTCAAGGTTGACAGTGGTGCCACTGGTCAGATGGACACCAGAGCAAGTTACTCAGGCACCATGTGCCATTTTAGAGCCAGAAACACCTGGGAGTCTGAATAGAGGTTCTGTCTGTTGATGATGCTACAAGTGCCCTGGGAGGCGGCTCCTATCAGAGGAAAGTCCCTGCTCTATGGCACATTCAGACGGGAGGTGCACGGGTGGGGGTCACCAGCTCAGTTCTGCGAGACGTATGTACAGCAGGACCTCTATAAGTTGACCGCCTGAGGGACTTTAAGTGGTCTACATATGGAGGTGGTCACCATAAGGAATGAGGCCTGCTGTACTGATGTGTGTGTGTGGTCATCTTGAGTTGGTCATTGTGAGTAAGTAGTCAGCTGTGGATGTTCCGGCCTTCGTGCACAGTGCTCAGTAGCAACAGCAAACATGCCTCCCTTACAAATGGAAAGGGGGGCTGCTCCTGTTCCTCAGGTGAGGGGGGACTCCAAACCCAACTCCATACCAGCACCTTTACCTGGTGGAAACTGGGTGGTGCTGGGTGTGGGAGACACCAGGATGGGTCACCTCAGTGCTGGAGGGGCATGCGGTACTACAGTGTCTCACACCTCTATATTCTGCACTTGTACACGACTAGTTTGAGGGTGGGGAAGTTAGTGTTAAAAATATTTTGAGACATGAAAACTCCTCTTTGGTGGGCTGGCCAGGGCAGTAGCTGTTGGAATAGCCAGCTCAGTGACCAGTGGCCTCACAGCTGTGAAGCCCGTGGTGAGAACCATGCCTTGTCCTCCAGATCAGGGCATGAGTTACGCTGCAGAAGTGGGGAAATTCTCTCGGGCGTGTGTTCCCCGCTTGGGGACACCTGCCAGGGACACCCCTGCTGCACTGTCAGGTGGAGCAAAGCCAGGTGCAGCCCCCAGGCCAGGTCTTCCCCTCCCCATGAGAGCCAAGGCCTGTGTCTGTGTCCGGCTCTGTCATATCCCCATAAAATGGGAAAAATGCCCCCCCATAGGGCTCTGTGACTTCCTGGGGGTGTGCTCAGCATGGGCCCAGGACCCCCTTCAGCACTGTCTTCCCCAGCTGTCTTCTCCAGAGCACCCGCGTGCCTGGTCTGACTGGGTTGGGCCACAACTGCTCCAGCCCCACCTTCCTCTTGAAGGGCAGCCTTACTTGGTGGCTCGCTGCCCTTCCCCAGCTTGATGCCCAGGCCCAGGGTTCCCACCCATTTTATACATGGGCCACTGAGGCTCTGGAATTTCCCAGGACACACAGTTCACAGTCCTGTGCCCAGCAGAGCTGGGGTCTGGGCCAGGCCTTAGAGTCTACACTGGAATGTTGCTGTTGCTTAAGAGCAACTGAACGGTTGAGGAGGAGCCTTTGTACAGTGTCTGGTATACAGCTGGTGCTCAGCACTTTAGCATCACAGCCACCCTCGGGCTGCCATGCAGCTCAGAGCCTGGGTCTGTTTGCGGGAGACCTGCCTGCTGGGAGCCATACCTGCCCCCATCCTCAACATGCTATCCCCCGCCAGCATCTCCCATGGGCCTAGCCACGTACTCTGCTTCCGTATGGGGAGCAGGCACCTGTGGGGTGGTGGATTCAAGCCCCACAGCCCAGCTGGGGGGCACAAAGGTGACTCCCTGGCCCATGCCCTGTAGGCCCTGCTTGGTCCTGGGTGCTCCAGTGTGAGCCCTGTGGCCCAGTAGCACCGGGGATGGGGGAGTCCCGTGTACTCAGTACAGCTTTTAAATTCAGCCAAAGCACAGGCCCTGCCTATCTGTCCCACACCAAGCTGATCTGACCCCACTCTCTGTCCTCTGGATTCTCCTCCCGACTGTCAGAACCCAAATCACATGTCCTATCTCCTCCTTCCCCAGGGCCACTGTGCCCAGGTCCCCAAGGTAGCCCAAGCCCCTCAGCTCAAGGCATTCTGCAAAGCAAAGGTAAAGGTCACTAAAAATAAAATGCCTTAGCTTTGGAGGGTTTTAAAAGTAACCTGGCAGCCAGTAGACCTTGTGTTCCTGGGCAGGTCTCGCCCCTGCCATGGTGCAGCAGAGCCGGGGCCAGACCCTATAGGACCAGGCTGAGACTTTCACCTTGTGTGCCATGAACGTTTCCTCCACTTGGAACAAGTTTGGGGAAACAACTTTCATGGTGTACAGCATCCCCTCCACCAGCTGCGCCTATTTAGGTATTTGTCCCCATGTAAATGGGCCCATGCCCAGGACAAGCCTAGGCCCCTGGAAGCCCCTTGCTTGGGTCCTGGTACTCCTCCATTGCCCCCGAGTACAGGGGCAGAGCCTGCCTACAGCTCCCCACAGCCAGGTGAGTCCTTAACCCTGTCACCACAGGCATTTCACAGCCTGGCCCTACCTGGGATCCTGAGTGGCTCTCTCTGCCACCCACCACCCGTGAAACTCACAGACTAGCAGACACACCTGGCCCTCAGGGCCGGCCCGCCCTCACTATCTCAGGCACCAGGGACGGGAAGTTGGTTCTGGCCCAGCCCAGCCCACGCACCCAGGGAGGTGCTGCTCCTGCCAGGTGAGCTCTGGGCTCCCTAGACAGCCCTGAATTCCCATCAGAGCCTGTGTGGGGCCCTTCCCTATGCCTTCCTAAATCCTGGCAGTAAAGAGTGCCTTTCCTACTTCAGGTGTGTGGAAGGGAGTGGGGGTCACTAAGAACTGGCAGGCTGGGCTCCGCCCTCCTGGGGCCTGGCTAGACACCCTCTGCTGCTGGAGGGGCTGGCCCCAGGTCTGGGCGTGGCTGGTAGAACAGAGGCACCATAGACCGTCCCCACCTCACTCCTCTTCAGCCCCAGCCAGGCAGCATCCTGGAGGCAGGTTTGACCCCGCCTTGAGTCCAGATCCTGCTATGAGTTGTTTGACTTCAGGTTCTAGCTGTTCACTTTCGCAGCTGTGTACCTGCCCCACAGTCTGGTGGCTCCAGCCTGGATGGTCAGATACTTAACTGAAATTGTCCATCTGGGAGGAGGAGAAAGCTGCCCTTATAGCCCACTGTGGGCTGGAAATGACAGTGGGGTTCCTACTGGACATTGGATCCTGGGCCTCACCTGCGCTGTCCCCAAGGGGGCCCTCATTGTTCTCCCCTCCAGGCAAGGAGAGCCTTCCTATGGAGCTGATCCAGACAGGGCTGGGTCGCCTATCCCCCTAGGGGGTGCTGGCCCTGCCCAGCAGCCACACCCATGACCAGCACTTCTGTTTCATGACCTGCACCAGGGCCTGAGCGTTTCCTTGCAGTGAGGACCCTGGTGTGTCCTGGCCACATTCCTCCCTGTGCTCCCCCACCTCACCACCTGAGCCATTGCGCCCACATAACTTCTAGGTTCACTTCTCTCTCTGTGTTAATATAACTGCCCTACACATTTGTTATTCTATGCATATTTACATATAAAACACACTAATGCAAAGGAATAAGAATAAATGTAAGTAAACGGCTCCTTCCTACAGATCTTTGCAGCCCTTGTAAGACACCCATGACTGTTAACTGGAAAGTGAAACTTTAAATGCATAACAAACTAGGAAACAGTTCACAAAATACAATAAAATACAAACCTCAGGAGTGTCCCTGAGAAGGGGCAGCTCAGAGACGTTAGTGGAGCAGCCGGGGTCCTGGCCTGGTGTGAGGGTGCTGGGGACATGAGCTGAGTAGGATGTTTCTGCAGGCTTCTGCAAGCCTACCCAGGAGGCTGGGTTTGAGCTTCTTGGAAGGCAGTTAGTAACTCTAGTTACTGAGGAGAGTGGTTAGTTTGAAATCAGACTGAAAGAAAAAGCCTGTAAGAAATGGCAAGGAATGCATGTTGGGGGGACTAGTCCGGTGTGGACTTGGCCTGGCCTGGACATTGTGAGCTTTTCTGCTGCACTGGTCAAGCTGTGGAGAGGCCCCTTCTGTGAGTGTTCTTCAAGTGCCACTGCCTGGGGACTGGAGGTCCAGGTTTAGGATTCGCAAGCCAGATAAAAACACTGCTGAGGTAGTGAGAGCTCTTGCCTCCCTTCCTCCCTATCTCCCAGCTCTCCAGCCTAGGCAGGGAGGGGCTGCAAGGATGTTTGCTCTGTCTCAGGGTCCTAATTCTCATTTATTTGTGTTTTTCACTGCAGGCAGGTGTATCCAGAGGCCGCATCCAATACCCATTTAGAGAAGGGCTGCTCTGTCTGCAGCAGGCAGGAGGGGTCTGGGGCTAGAACTGAGGACACAGTTGATGCTGTGTGACGTCAGCCACAGTGGATGGCCACATAGGGAAGGCTCACCAGGGGGGAGGCCAGGTGCGTTCAGGACAGGTGTTGCTCACTCTCCAGGCTGCAGTGTCCCTGGGCTGGGTCAGCTTGTGCCAGTGTTTTACACTCTCTTCTGGTTTGGAACCTGACATTGCTTACACCAAGGACAGGCATTGCATGTTTTGGCCCTTAATGCTGCATTTCCTTAAATAGCCCGTCCGTGGTGTGGAGAAGCGGGGCTCTCCCATAGGTCCCTGGATTCCCCTTCATGGATCACTCGCCTCAGGCACCGTCTTCTCAGCCTGGTCTCAGCCCTCAGGCCCTGTGATCTCCACACGGCACACCTGGTCCCACCCTCATCCAGTCATGTTCTCGTCCTACTAGGTGGAGCCATGTGAGGTCATTCTTTTTAGGTCACAAAGATTTAGTGTGAGCAGAATGTCCTGAGAAGTGACTTCTCTGTCAGGGCACTTGCCGGTGCCAACCTGTGAGGAAAGGCTGTGTCAGTCACTCTGTCAGGGCTGAGACCCTGCCTCTGACTCCGAGATGCATGAGTTGTATAGGATGAGCTCAGCCGTCACCAATGTCCTTCTCAAGGTGCAGAAGGTGGAAACTGGAGTCATGGCCCAGAAGAAAGATTTGCTTGTGGCCAGCAGGCACAGGGCCCTGGAGGCTCTGAGTATCTCTCACGTACCTCTCTCCAGCTTGCAAGTTTCAGGCAGCCTAAAGCATCTTGTCCCTGTTGTAGCAAGTGTGGAACCAGGACTAGCCCGAGGTGACTGGCTTTGAGGTGACATATCCCACCTGCAGGGAACCAGCCAGAAGTAGGGGAGCCGAGGACCCCAGAGCAGGAGCAGCTGTCTGGATCAACATCCCTTAGGAGTTCACCTGCAGGGTCCTAGGACTAGGTGGGACCTAGCACAAGGCGCAGGGCAGAGACAAGGAGAGAGGCTCAGACCAGGCCAGGGATCCTCCTGGCTCCCTGCTCAGACTCTGACACTGGCCCACATCTGCTTAAAGGACTTGAGGTTTCGTCTCTTCTTCCCTTGGGTCCTGCTCAAACTCTGGTGCTTGGGGGCGTGGTCTACATCACTTGGGAGCTTGTTAGAGACAGAACCTCAGTGCCACCTACGAGACCCACAACCTTGGGATACATAACCAGTCCCATGGAACTCCCCTGGGCAGTCATCCTAGTTTTCACGTGTCACCTTTGAGTATTCCC
This sequence comes from Otolemur garnettii, assembly GCF_000181295.1. NCBI lineage: Eukaryota > Metazoa > Chordata > Mammalia > Primates > Galagidae > Otolemur > Otolemur garnettii. Next base: position 904,862 of record NW_003852556.1, on the reverse strand, counting down.
TTCCTAACCTTGAAGAGAAAGCCTGCCCAATGTATTTCCTGTGCTCTCAGCACGCTGGGCATTCTGAAATCTAGCTCCTGAACCACTAGTGACCTTGGCTCACGAAGCTCTCAGAGGACCTGGGTGACAGGGACCAGGGCAGCAGCAGAACCAGCTGCCACCACAGTGCTCGGGAGCTACTCTCCCAGTCCACATGAGCCATCAGGGGTGGGAGGCCCAGGCCCCAAGGGGTCTAAGCTGAGCTCGTCTCCTGTGGACTCAGGTCCCTGTGGTCAGTGGACGGGGCTTTGGCTGAGCTCAGCCCCTGTAGATTCAGGTCCCTGTGGTCAGTGGACGGGTCTTTGTCTGAGCTTGTCCCCTGTGGACTCAGGTCCCTATGGTTAGTGGACGGGGCTTTGGCTGAGCTTGTCCCCTGTAGACTCAGGTCTTCTGTGGTCACTGGATGGGGCTTTGGCTGAGTTTGTCCCCTGTGGACTCAGGTCCCTGTGGTCAGCGGACAGGGCTTTGGCTGAGCTCATCCCCTGTAGACTCAGATCACTGTGGTCAGGGGACGGGGCTTTGGCTAAGTTCGTTCCCTGTAGATTCAGGTCTCCTGTGGTCAATGGACAGGGCTTTGGCTAAGCACAGGGCCTCTGCAGGGAGGGTTGAGACAGGCAACACCAGGAGCCTAGAGCTATGGCTGACAGGGCTCAGCTGCCACCAGGATCTCAACAGTTAAGCCGCCTGTGACAGGCTACGTGAGCCATCACTGGCTCTTTAATCGGAAGGGAATCCAGCCCGGGGCGGAGCAGCTCAGGGCCGCCCTGAGAGGCCAGGTGCACGCAGCAGGCCCAGGGAGGTGTGGAGTTACGCTTGCCAGGATGGTGCTGTGCTGTCCTCCTTTGTCTGTTCCGGGAGGCAGGCAGGCGGGCTCCTGACCAGCACAGCAGGCAGCATGACCTCAAGCCTGGATTCCCTGCTGTCCCAGGACATCGCAGATCTGTGGCTTCTCCTTAAGACAAGCACAGGTGTGTCTAGCGTGGATGGGTCCTCGCTTTCCTGGGAATGTGCCCTTTTTGCAGTGGGATGTTGCAGAGATGGCAGTGTGCGGAGACGAGAGAGTCTGGGGGTGTTCTGGTGCACTATGCCCCCGGTGAGGGGGGGCTGGGGGCTTGTGGGAAAATCCACAAGGGGCATGGGGAATTCCCAAGCAGGCTGGGGGCGGTGCCGGCTGTGTCAGGGAGAGTCCTGCCCCTTCAGGGTGCAGATGTGTGCAGGGTGTCACCCAGGTGGCCGCAGCCCTGGGGGACCCTCTGGAGTGACACAGACCAGACGACCTCTTGTGGGTGACGGGCACTGTGCTCATCATGGACTCTGAGCTGGATCCCACTGAGCGTCTTTGTTCAGGGTTTTTCATAGACATGCTGCCTTGGCCTTGAGGACAGCACCAGGGTCTGCCTAGGGAAAGGGGCTTGCTCCTCCCTCTCAGGGACACCGGCCAGTGCTGTCCCCACAGAGCTCGAGACTAGATTGCTGGAACCGCTGCGTCCTGGGGGCCTGTGGGGGCTTACTGGGGAGCTTGGCCCATCTCTGTAGGGGGCAGGGGCTCTGAGGTGGCCCTGGCCCCTTGTGACTGGTGGGGCTGAGAGGGACTAAGGCTCTGCCTGGGCTCCTGGTAAGTTTCTTAGGGTGGAAGAGATATGTCTGAAGTCATCTGTCATAATCACATTTTCCAGTGGGTACTTCTGCCAAGCATTGATGAATAATTCATAAAATAGGTATTTTTGTAAATTTTAATGAAACCTTAGCTCTCAGTGGCAACAAGTAAACAACTGAACTTCCCGGTTTTAAAATGAAGAACTGCATGTGGAATGAAAAGCTGATAGTGATTCCCAGAGCAGGTGAGGTTGAGGGGCTCTGGGTCTTCAGGCTCAGGATAAGTCTCAGTCATTCATTTTTTAAACTTGTAACATGAGTGCTTATATATGTCAGGAGAAGAATTTAATCTCATATCTGAAGTCAGCATCAAAGTAGCAATGCTGTGAGCAGTCTTACCTGAGGAGCAGGAGACGCTCACTCTTGACAAGACTGAGGTCTGTGTGTTAGTTTCTGGCTCGTGGCACAGTCCTCGAGCACCTCGCGCCATCCTGAGAGCCCCTGTGTTTCATTGCAGGAGAATTGGAGGTGCAGGTCTTCAGCCCTTCGGGATGTGACCATCATAGGTGGTTATTTGTTTTCCAAGTAGATGCAACTTTTACCTCTCCCTTCATACATTCTTAGTGTTTTTCTAATATATGTTTATAATACATGGCCTCTCAAATAAACGTCCTGAGGGAGTTTGACATAGTTAAGGGTTGTGGGCTTTTCTTTACTCTCTACAAACAATTTGCTATTTTCCTGCCCCCACCCCCTCCATGTTTTGTTGGGTTTATGAAGAAACAGCTGTTAGCAGGTGTGGTAGCAGATATCTGAGGACGCAGCAGAATGCCTGGGGGTCAGGAAACTGCCCTGTGGGCCTTGGGAAGTTCAGAGGTTGGGTCTCCATGCTCATCCCCTGCTGCTGATAAACAAAGCTCCCTGGTCTGCCCTGTGGAACCCACTGGCACAGAGGTGGGCACCTCTGCTCAAGCTGGGTGGGTGGGAAGGCCAGGAGGAAGCTGGTGCCGGGTCCACAATGCCAGCTCGTTGTCGGAGACCAGGCTGGATCCCAAGGCTAGACTTGCAGTCCAAGGCCAGGTCTGAGGTGCAAGTGTGAGTCTCACCTAGGGTCAGCTCCTCCAGTCTGCCATTCACCAGTTGAGGAGGCCACAGGTGTGTGTGGCCCTGCTAGCCCCGCCTCACCTCCCTGTCTCTCTCCGTGTCTCTGCCTCTCTGTATGTCTGTCTCTCTCTCACACACGCACTAGTTGTTATTGCTAGCTCAGCCTACATCATTCAGCTGACCCTCAAGTCCCAGCTGACTGATGCTTGTGCCCTGTGTATCATAGGTGGGCAGCTCTTGCCTTGGCCTCCACAAGCCAGACCACCTCCATACTGTGCTTATTGTTTTTGTTTGTCCAAGAGGAGTTTTTATTGAAGGTTAATGTAATCTGTTTTGGGGTTTACAGTATTCTTGGTTCTTAGAAAGCGGTTTCCCTCTTTCCAATATATATGTCTCCATTCATCTCCCAGGGGCCGCTGGCCTTCTGGAAGAAGCTGGTGCTGGTTTGTGCACCATGGCCTTTTGAGAGTGGTCTGAGTTGGGGGGACAGTCCTGCTGGAGCCCTCCTGTCTGCACCACGGGATGGCCCTGTCTGTTATATTGACCTTCTGGGTCTTTGAGTTATTTTGCTTTTATGTGGACAAGTAATTATTCTAGAAGGGAGAGAAAAGAAAAAAGCTGCCAGAAGAACCTCTTTCATTTCTGAACAGCAGTGGGCACAGGTGAACACAGTGTGCATGTGTGTGACACAAGAGCCACACTTGTTCTCGTTCCCTGAGAGCTAGCCTAGATGCTGAAGCCACAGAACTCCTGGGGTCTGACATGCAGGACTCTGAGCTTGGGGCTCCCCGAGAGGCAGGTGCTCAGTCTGCGTAAAAGCAGATTAGAAGCCAGAGCCTCAGGAGCCCCCAGGACCCACTCAGCCATCGCCTGCACGAAGGTGAGCTGGGACATGCTGTCTCTGGCTCTGCTTGGGCAGTGTGACCTGCTTTGACACAGAGGCCTGAGCTCTGAAGAGGAGAGGTGCAGGGCTGAGGGAGCACCCCAGTTGTTGGGGTGCTGAGCAGCTCCCTGTTCCCAGCAGCTGCATCTCCTGAGGGTGTTGGCCACAGGCAGACCTCTAGACCAGCAGTTCTCAACCTGTGGGTCCTGACCCACAGGAACTGTATTAAAGGGCCACGGCATTAGGAAGGTTGAGAACCACTGCTCTAGACCTAACATGCCTCCTGGCAGTGGGAGGTTCTGTGGTATGGGCAGCTCTTACACCCCAGTTTGGGGTTGGTCCCGTCACATCATGAAGACTCCAGAGTAAGCAGGAGCAGGTGGCTGTTTTGAGGGAGGTCTTGCCCCTGGGTGCTCACTGACTCCATATCTCACGATGCCCTGGGACACCCCGTGCTCTGCAGTTCCCTCCAGGACACACGGGAAAGGAGAAATATTCCCTCCCAGCCTGGGTGTTCCCTTGGTGGCCCTGCCACCTGTGTGGGGCGGGTGAGCAGTATCTTGACAAGGCATGGGTGAGGTACCAAAGGACCATGGCCATGTGAGGGACTCTAGGATTGTGTGGCCAGTACGGGGGTGGACAAGGAGGCCCCTGTTGGCATCCCTTGATGGAACCAGCACCACATGTGCAGGGGCTGCTGTGTCACAGGAGGTGAAGGACAGCAGGGAAGTTCATGTGTGTACCCAAGGGAAAGATGTGTACTGCCAGGTGAGCAGGACCTGGAGCAGGTGCTGCCCCACAGCCCTTAGAATACGGTCTGAGAACAAAGCCAGAACCTCCACATCGTGCCTGGACACTGGCAGGTTGACAGCATCTGGACATTGATCTGGGGGCCTCTGTGGGGTTGGCAGCATCTCGGGATTGTGGTAGGTGCCACTATGCCTTGACCAGCCCAGCCTGACAGCCCGGCACTGACCTTGCTGGCCCCGCTGCCAAGCCGTCTGAGGGTACAAAATTTGCCAGCTCATAGTATCTTCAGTCTGTCCCAGCCCCACAAGGTCTGGCAACCTCGGGATGACCCTTCCCAAGTGGTCTGTATCTCAGTGACCTTCCTCGCAGAAGTCAAATCTGAGGAGAGATGCCCAGGTTTCGTGCATAAGGTGTACTTGTTCCTTTTAGGAGAACACAGTGTCCAGTCCGTATCTCAGCTGTTCTGAGACATTGCTACACTTTGGAAATGGGCTGTGCCCTGCACTGCCTGGAGGTTCTGCACGGTGCCCACTCTCGTGGCTCTGGCCACTTCCTCACCTGCACCAGGGTTGTCTTCTGAGCTCCAGGCAGGCCGGTCCAGCACTTGGCAGGTGCACAGATGACATACTGGGGTGGGGTGCTCCTGTGTGCTCAGCTGAGGTGCTGGGCTCATATCTGTATGTCTGCAAGACCGGGAGAGCAAGGTTAAAGGGTGATATCAAGTAGATAGTATCTAGGTGCCTCCAGTGGAATGTTTCAGCTAAAAATGTCTCTGTGACACATACCTTCTGGATACTTGTGGCCTGGGTCTTCAAGGTGTAGAAGTGAGCCTATGAGGCTCTCAAGTTGTCAGCGTGAATGCTGAGTCTCTTAGAGGGGCCCTGCCATGTGCAGGCTGCCAGTGCTGCCATGCAGTTAGAGCATGTGATGGCCTAAGATTGATTCAGAAGTGTGAAAGTCCCCTGAGACTTGCACACATCCAGCTTCTCATACTCTGGCCAAGTCCTAGCACCCCACTGCCCATGGCAGTGATGGCCAGATTGGGTATCTCACTAAACCTCCTTGGTCCTGGGTGATGCTGTCCCGTGGGCTGGAGGTGCTGCCAGCACGTCCCCAAGATAGTCAGTGTCAGCAGCAGGTGTGCCCAGGGCCTGCGGAGGAGTGCTGTGGGCCCCACAGGGCTGGGTTTTCCCCGCAGGCCAGCAGGTCATTGCATAGGCAGCAGGTGAGAGCTGGGAGTTGCCTGGACCTTGTTCCAGATGAGGGCGGGACGCAGAGACCAGAGCTGATTGATCTCAGGAGTCAGAGCCCATTCTCGGCCACTGTTTCCCTGGTGTCTTCCCTCTGCCTGCACATGTCTGTGTGTGTCTGTGTGTGTGTGTGTGTTTCCCTCCTTCCCTCGTCCCCCGACACACATCACATTTAAAAATCAATGGTGCACCACTTAGCAAGCAGTGTTTTGTGCCAATGAACAAAGGCTCTTACGTACCAGAGGCTAAAAGGCCCACTCTACCCTGTGACGGCTGCCCCCATAGGTACTGGCAGGGACACCTGCTCTGTGCAGGGCCCTCCTGGCTGGGTGCTAGGGCCTGTGCAGTTTCCCCACGTGACAGCTGCCATCTGTTCTCTCCTGCAGATGAGATCATGCACCAGGACATCGTCCCGCTCTGCGCCGCCGACATCCAGGACCAACTGAAGAAGCGTTTTGCGTACCTGTCGGGTGAGTGCTCTGCCTGTCTGGGCCAGGAGGGCTCCTTGATGCAGTCTGGAGTTGGCAGCCTCGAGCAACCCTGGCCTGCAGGTGGGACCAGTCCTGCCTATCAGGACCCTTACAGCCTGCGTGGATTTAACTGGAGGGGCTCTCAGAGGTGGGCAGTGTAGGGCCAGTTAGCAAGTATCCAGAGGCAATGGCCTCAGGGTTGGCTGCCACCATGGATAGTGATGGAGGTTGGTTGGGGGCCTGAGAAGGACATGGCCCCAGTGCTCCTGATATGCAGGCCTTCCTGTGACAGGTGTGGAGCATGGAGGGGCCCCAGTGCTCCATGCCCACTGCCTCCAGGCTGGAGTCCTCCTACGGAGCATGTTCTAATCCCTAGGGTCTGTCCTCAGCCACCCCCCTCCACCTAGGCCCTTTGTCATGGCTGGGGCCCTGCAGCCACCTGGCACACCTGGGAACATGGCATTCTGCCCTATCTTGGGCCCCAGGCACACCTGGGTGGCTGCAGCAGCCCTCAGAGCTGTGGGGACACTGCTTGCACCTAGACAAACCCTTCTGCCAAGACTGCTCAGGAAAAAAGGTGCATACATGCACCTTCCTCCTGCAGCCTCACTCCAACTGAAAGGTATACGCACACACACACACACACGCCTTCCTCTACACACACTCCTTCCTCCTGTCCTCAGGGTGGCCTTGCTCCAGCTGAAACGTGTGTACACACACACACACACACACACACATTCCTTCCTCCTGCCCTCAGGGCGGCCTCGCTCCAGCTGAACCGTGTATACACACACACACATACATACATACATACATACATACGCCTTCCTCCTGCCCTCAGGGCGGCCTCGCTCCAGCTGAAACGTATACACACACACACACACACACACACACACACACATTCCTTCCTCCTGCCCTCAGGGCGGCCTCGCTCCAGCTGAACCGTGTACACACACACACACACATACGCCTTCCTCCTGCCCTCAGGGCGGCCTCATACCAGTGGATGCATGTTCTCAGGGCGTGGCCTCCACACCTGCTCCTTCCTCATCGTGGCTCCGACTCGCTCCCCACTTGTCCATGTGACGCACATCAGTGTGCTGTGTGTCCCTCCTGTTAGCATGCAGGCACCTCTAGGGCCAGCTGGCTCATGGCTGCACCCCAGCTCCCACAGCTGAGCCCACCCTCAGGGCCCAGAAGTCCTGAGGGGTCAGCGTGGGTTTCTGGGGCCCTTGGCACACCAGGCTGGCAGGTTCCCGGGGTTCCCTCCACAGGATTGGAGGGGCTCGATAGACACCTCAGCACACCTCAGACTCATGGTTTGCCACATTGCCTCACTATGTCCTCAGCCGTGTGCTGAGATTTCACAGCCCTGCAGCTGTGTCCCAGGACTGGTGTCACTAAGCATCACCCCAAGCACAAAGCAGGTGGTCACTCTCAGATCTGCAGAGCCACCTCCTTCGGTGGTACAAGGCATCTTGTGATGCTGAGGCAGGTTAAAGCCCACAGAGAGCTCACGTGTCACCTTAGACATAGCCCTCACTCCCGCTGTGACTCCCAGAACTGTGTCCAGACATCCATAGGTCCCCAGGGCAGAGTGTGCGGTGAGTGAGACACCAGTGCAGCAGCCTCAGGGGGCCAGAGAGCTCTCCGGGTGCTCAGGGGCCCCACAGCCCCAAGCTGAGGAGCCAGTGTAGCCCAGGGGTCACCCCTTCAGGAAGTCAGCTGCCAGAGACTTTTGCGTGGAGAATTCCCACTAAGGAGCTGTTTTGCTCTCATGGGAGTCTGTGGCTCCTGGTCACAGACCGGCCTGTCCTCCTGTGCAGCCCACGTGGCTCAGCCCCAGGCCAGCCCACCAAACCTCCAAGCTGCTGATCTCTGGGCTTTGTAATGAGCTTAACAAAGAAAATTAAACTCCTGTCTGTCAGGTCGGCAGTGATTGCATATAATCACCCGAAAGCCAGGTGGAAACTAGAAAGCTGCTCCTCATAGGAGTAGGTGGTGCCGAATGAAGACACATCCTGCATTTGTGCAATGCTGATGTGAGGTTGTCCAGGACCACACCACTTACGGGTGACAGGAGATGGGAAGTGCGGCTCCCAGCCACCTTCCTCCCCCCAGGAAGCAGCCCCAGCTCCCGTGATTGGGCTAAAGAATTAGATGCAGTGTGGATGGGATCTTGTCCTGAACCACGCTTGGGGAACCTCAGAGCCCTACATGCAGAGAGGAGCCCCGCATGCACAGACGAGCCCTGCGGTATAGATGCAGAGAGTGGCGCTCATTCTCAGTGTTGTCAGCTGCAGTGTCCTTCCTGGAGGCGTCCTTGTGCCAGACAGTTTTCTTAGGAGGGCAGGTGTGCCCTAGCTCTGCTTCCAGTGAGGTATTTAGCTGCTACATACCCTGGGGGTGCTGGGAGCTCCAGGGCTCCAGAAGTGCAGCAGAAAGACCAGGGTTCCCTCTCTTGACACCCTTCACACAGAAGGAAGAACAGGTCCCTGGTTTCCCATCCAACTGCCTGGGACAAATTCTAGAACCCCCAAAGTGGCTCCTGGGACCCATGCTACCTATGCAGTTGAATCCAGCTGAATGGCACAGTCCCTGCACCTTTCTAAGAAGATGGAAGGCAGAGTGGGATGCTGCCCTTGGGTATCCCTGCCTGGATGGGACACGCTGTTGCCCATTCACAGGCAATTTTATGGTGCAATTTTTACTTCAGGTGAACTGATGTGTAAGCCTGCCCACACTCCCACCTCAGATCCAAACACTGTAGAGAAACTGGCAGATACCACACCCCCACGCCAGAGCAGGGAGAGGCTGGGCAGTCCATCTGAGGGTGGCACTCATGGGGCAGCTTATACCCGGGGCTGAAGAGTGCCCTGGGCAACAACCACCCCGAATCCTCAGCCAGGCCTGCTGAAGGGTCCCTGCCTTCAGCCCAGCGTCAGCTTTGCCGTCCTAGGGCCTCAGGCAGGTCCATGCCCCACGTGGACTCTCTGACCTGCTAGACTCAGAGTTGTAGTTGACCCTGTGGGTTCCCAGGGTTTCCTTCTGCCCCAGACAGGAGCATCGCCATTGGTGTCACCTGTCCCCATCCTCTCCCCTCAGTGCCTGGCAGCTGCTCAAACCTTGCCAAGAGGTCTCCTGGGCCATCCTGCCCCGAAGATGCCCCAAGGGGGCAGCTGCCCTCCACCTTCTATGTCCACCATTTGCTCCAGGCCCCCAACTGCCACCACGTCAGGGAGTGAGTTGAGGTTCTCATTCCCAAAGGAATCCATGGCTGAAGGATCCCCTTCAGCCTCTGGTCTGCCTTGCTGCACACAATGGCTTCTGGCCAATGTGGAGTCTTCTGGATGCTCCCACCATGTCCCATTTTCTGGGCTCTCCTTGTCTCATCTCAGCAGGAAACTCTTATCTCCAATTACAGCCAAAAAGTCACCATAGTCTCCTGATCACAGCTTCAAGTGCCAAGTGAAGTGAGACGGAGGCCTGTACCCCAGAAGGCCCTGATCCCATCTCAGTCATGTCCGAGGGCAGGTTCTCGTGGCCAGACAACAGGAACAATGGTTCAGTGTTTGCATCTCGCCCCTCCTCCTTAGCCCTGAGGACCTTTCTAAGAGGAAGTGAGAATTAGGGGTGTGGGGGTCACTGAGTAACAGACCCAGTCTGTTCGCATTGTGCAGGCCCTGTGTGCTATCCATAGACGGGTGGGGGGTGGAGGGCCTAGAAGTCAGATCGCTCAGCCTCTGAAGACAGTTGAGAAAGTTCAGAGGAGGGTAATCAGCAGGGACTGAGAGCAGTTTGTGGACTTAGAATTCAGGATTGCAGGGACCGAGCCTCGGGCCGAGTGCTGCCAGTCTTGTCTGGAGGCCAGTTGGGCTCAGCCTCTGGGGACCAACCTGCACAGGAGCCCACCCAGGGGTCAGGACTTAGCTAGGAGGAGATGTGCTCGCAAGAAGTGACCAGAAATGCCTAATGGTCTGAGCCATGAGTCATGTCTGCTGAGGGCAAGGCTGACATGGCCAGGCTTGTGCCCTTGTGTGGTGCCCTTCATGAGGTCCCTGGATGGCCAAGGACGTCCCTATGACGACCAGGCCACTGCAGGGGCTGCCAGAGGTGTGAGGACAGAGGAAGCCATGTCGTTGTGTCCTGCCTGTACCCTGCACTGTCACTCGGGGCCTTCTCAGGGCAGGCAGAGACAAGGTGACACCCAAGGCTACCTGTCCTACACAGTAAGGTCCCAACTTGGCAGCTGGAAGCAGCACCCCCCGCCCCCGGTCTGTCTTTGGTTCTTTGGGGAAACTACTGGTAAAGGGCTCATGGGTGGTTCTGTACCCAGAGGCACTGGCAGGTCACATCCACACAGAAGGAAGGCCAGCACCTTCTAGGGCCTTCCCTCACGCCCCCAGCACCCCCTGCTCTTGCACGAATCCCCTGCCCAGCAGTGCGTGGGCCACCTCCCGCGTGGTAGGTACAGGGCACTGCACAGGATGGCCTCTGCAAGGGCCCCTGGACCAGGAGGGTAGCCACAGGGTCTCAAGGGCCACACCGCATCATCTCTGCCTTGTCCTGCCCCATACCTGGGCCTGTGGGGCAGGAATGAATGAGTCTCACCCGGGGGGGGGAGGGGGTGTGACAGGAACCGTGGCTGTCTCTGGCAGGCATGCTGGGCACCCGGGTCTGTGCTCTGGTGCTACCCTTCAGAGGTGGTTTGCGTAGAAAGTGGGACAGAGGAAAAGCTGCATGTGCCCTGGACACAGGAAGTCAATGGGACACCACCCCGCATAGCGTGTTGTGCAGCAGTTCAGGTGACAGCATCATTCACAGAGCGTGGGGATGGTTCAGTTCACAGTATCAGGAAGGAGGAAGGGTGCAGGCTTGGGTGTGCATCTCCATTACACAGAAAAGGTTTGGAAAGGGATGTGCTGAAGTGTGAGGGTGGCTGCCCCAGGCCGGCGGAGCAGTGTGGTGGTCTAGAGCCGTCTCACCTCACTCTCCTTTCCCCATGCTCTTCTCATGATGAGCCTGCACCTCCTTCACAGTAAACACCACGTGGCAACAGAGAACACGCCTTGCTTTTAACTGAGACACTTGGTGAATCTGAAAAGTGACTGACGTTCTGTGGAAGTCTCAGGGCCTGTGACACAAGTCCACTGTGGTTTCTCGGCAGGTGGACGGGGACAGGACGGAAGCCCAGTCATCACCTTCCCTGACTACCCAGCCTTCAGCGAGATCCCAGACAAGGAGTTCCAGAATGTCATGACCTATCTCACCAGTGTCCCCAGGTGCGTGGTGGCCAGGCCCAGCAGCTATGGCCCTCTTGTTTTTTCTTTATGGGGTCTTCATCATCACTGAACCCCCAGGACTGTGGGGGGCCAGGTGTTTGTGGGGCATCCCCTTCACTGAGCTCCAGGACTATGGGGGAATCAGGTTGTCGGGCATCCTCTTTACTAAACCCCAAGGACTGTAGAGGGGGTGGGTGTTTGTGGGGTATCCTCATTACTGAGCTCTATGACTATGGGGGGCTGGGTGTTTGTGGGGTATCCCCATTACTGAGCTGTATGACTGTGCGGGGGCTGGGTGTTTGTGGGGTATCCTCATTACTAAGCCCTATGACTGTGGGCGGCCAGGTGTTTGTGGGGTATCCCCTTCACTGAGCTCCAGGACTGTGGGGGAATCAGGTTGTCAGGCGTCCTCTTTACTGAACCCCAAGGACTGTAGAGAGGTGGGTGTTTGTGGGATATCCTCATTACTGAGCCCTATGACTATGGAGGGCTGGGTGTTTTGGGATATCCCTGTCACTGAGCCCCACAGGGCTGACTTCCTGACTCCTCTGCCATGGCTCCTCTCCGGGGTGTGGTGAGGGTACAATGAGCTGGGAGCACCCTTACTTAGTTCCTCGGGTGACCCGTCATGAGGGAACGTTAACACACGGACACCTCTGACCAGGACTGATGAGAGTGCAGCCTTGGTCCCCATTCATGTCCTCTGCTCCTCACCATCTTTAAAGCCAAGTTACAGGGTTTGGGTGACATAGAGCTTTGCTAAGACCTAGAAAATGGGCCCAAACAGCAGGTTTGATTCCTGATAATGTCATCCAGTCAGTGTTCTGAGGGGTCCTCACCAACCTGATAGGTCTTAGAGGAACAGTCAGGTGGGAAGGCAGGCGTCTGGGTGAGCAGAGAGGGTAGCTTGTGCCTGGGCTGTGATCAGAGGCTGGAGATGGCTGCATCCCAGCATCCAGGACTCACCTTGTCTGGGCTTTTTTTTTTTTTTTTTGAGACGGAGCCTCAAGCTGTCCCCCTGGGTAGA
>NW_003852556.1:876483-890805 GCF_000181295.1 Otolemur garnettii | reverse complement strand
CATGTGGTGTGAGTATGCAGTACAGTGTGTGGGGTGCACAGTGTGGTGTGGGGTGTTTATGGGGGTGGTGTGTGTGTTACCCCACATTTCCCTTCTTCTGATGGAGCCTTGGCCCTGCCAACTGTGTGCCCCCTCGTGTGACAAAGCCTCGCTCAGGCTGAACATGGCCCTTGTGGGAGAGGCTTCAGAAGAAAAGGACTGTGGGACGTTTCTGTGTTTAATTGTCTCACATGGCTTAACCAGGAGTGTCTGAGATAAAGCCACAGCTGTGTGTGGGTTCCTGTGAGCAGGTGGCCTCAGACACAGTGTCCACCCCAGTTTCCCCAGGGGTGTTGCCCTAAGCATGTCCTTTCTGGAAAAGTGAGTCATTTTTTATGGCAGCCTAAGAAAACAGTGCTGTCTTCCAGCAGCCCACACAGCAGTGTGCTCCTGGGAAACACAGGTGTGAAGAGGCGGGCAGACACAGGCTCTGTCTGCAGCTGGAACAGGGGGCCCCAAAGGCACACATGTACAGCAGGGGGGGGACTGTCCTCTAGAAGTCGCGGCCAGAACAGTGGCTGCTGAAATCCAGACCTTCCATGCTGCAGGCTTTGCCCTTTGGTGGACAAGGCCAACAGTGGCCGGTGTCCAGGGGACCCACAAGAGAGGGTGTGCATGGGGACCAGAGGGGTCTCCTCTCATAGCAGCCCCTCCCCTGGCAGGAAGGTGGGGTAGAGCCAGGTGTGTTCTAAATGTCGTTGCAAATTGAAGGGATGGGCCTGTGATGAAGAGTGCTTTTAGGAAATGCCAACCATTTTGTGTTGGATCACATGTTCTACAAGTTTAATAAGGATAGTGTGTCCTGATCTTAATCCCCCTCTGTTACCATTTGTAAAGGACAAGTACTCCATTAAGCCGCCGTGTCTGGCTGTACCGATCATTCTGAAATATTAGCATGAAGGAGACAGGTTTTGTGTGGACACATGAGCATGTATGTTGACATAAAGCAGATACTGGTCTCGTGAAAGTGACTCACTGAGGTGAGTGTGGAATGACTCCACCACACCTCCATGTCCATGGGGGTCCCATCCTGGGCACCACATGCGTGGAGTGTCAGCCTTGGGCTTTTAGGGTGGTGGGGAAAATTTGGTCCCTCTGGGTCTGGCCATACTCACAGGTCATTGTGGTGTTCACTGTAACCAGTGGCTTCCAGGCCTCCTAGGAGCCAAACCCTCAGAGCACAGGGGATAGGTGACCAGGGGATCACACCTTGCTTCAGAGGAGGTGGCCCTGCGACCCTCTCAGACCATAAGCCTCAGGAAGGGAGCAGCTAAGGTGGACTCGCTGGACCCATGCACATGGTCTTGGGAACTTCCGTGTTCTAGGTATGGTCAGGGCCCCCAGGAGCTACCTACATAAAACTGGGGTGCAGTGGGAGCAGGCCTGTGGGCTGCCCTGCAGCATGGATGTGGCAGGGTGGAAGGCGGGTAAGCAGCAACCTCTAAGGGGGAACTTAACCCAAGGACAGCAGAGGCCACTCCTCAGAGGCCCTAGGAGGGGTCAACCTGGGGTCCTGGGGAGGACAGTCCTTACAGAGGCCCTAGGAGGGGTCAGCCTGGGGTCCTGGGAAAGATAGTCCTCACAGAGGCCCTAGGAGGGGTCAGCCTGGGGTCCTGGGGTGGGGGATCTGAGGCAGCTGCCTCCTGCTGCCCACACTGGTGGCTGCCTGATGAGAGAAGCTCAGCCCGACCATCCCACACAGTCATAGGTCTGAAGAGAAGCTCTAAACCCACTACCCTGCTTTATGCGAGAAGAGAAAGGAGCTGCCGGCCGGGCCACATGTGCTCCATGCTCAGTCTCCCATGCTGTCCCTGACATCACTTCTGAGCTGTGTCTTGTAGCTCAGCTCTGTAGTGTCAGCATTTATTCATTTATTCATGGACCTGGAGCTTCTGAATAGACCCAGGAACCCTTCCCTGAGCCCCTCCCTGTCCCTTCCTGACCACCTTGCACAGGCCCAGCCCCAGGCTGTCACTTCTTCTAGCCATTTCATTCCTTCCCCGTTGTAATAAGCTTTCTCTATGACTGCTGGGATAATCGCTGATCACTTGTGGCCATTTAAATTTAAAACAAAAGTTAAATAAAATTAAAAATCCTTCCCTCAGTGGTGTTGCCGACTGGCCAGTGGCAGCCATGTTGGGCAGGGTAGGCCTCCCATGGTAAGACCTAGGCCCCACTCTTCCTTTTTTTTTGTAGAGACAGAGTTTCACCTTTATCGCCCTTGGTAGGGGTGCTGTGGCATCACACAGCTCACAACTCACAGCAACCTCCAACTCCTGGGCTTAGGCGATTCTCTTGCCTTAGCCTCCCGAGTAGCTAGTACTACAGGCACTTGCCACAATGCCTGGCACTTGCCACAATGCCTGTTGCAGTTTTGCTGGGGCTGGGTTTGAACCCGCCACCCTTGGTATATGGTGTCGGTGCCCTACCCACTGAGCCAGAGGTGCCGCCTGGCCCCACTCTTCCTTTAAGGAGAACAAGTATGAGTGGTGACAACCCTGGTTCCTGGCCCCACATGATCATGGCGTTTGCTGTAAGAAGCCCAGGGAGGTGCATGAGGAGCTGGGAAGCCCCCTGCTTTCTGTACCCCATCTAGTGCCCAGAACACCCTTAGCTCATGGTCTGTGAGGCACAGTAGATGGCGCAATGGAAGCAGGTGCAGAAGCCCACAGGTTGGCCTCCAGGTGGAAGATGGTACCTAGGGTGAGGTCAGGGATAGCCCCAGGAGGAGCCAGCAGAGCCCCAGGCAACAGTGCTGAGGACAGTGGGTGTGTCTCCGGTCGAACTGCACAGCAGGCACTCGAGGGGTTCAGCTGCCTGAGAGAGAGGCACCGTGCCTGCTTAGGTCTCCAGTTGGCATGTGCCTCTGGCCTGCGGCTGGTAGGTCTCACTGCAGGGCAGGGCAAGGCCCAGGCCTTCTGGGGCCTGCAGAGGTCAGTGCAAGGGCCCAGGAGACCTTTCCTGGCAAGGTACTAGTTCTAGCAGGTTGAGTGTCTGTGGTGACAGGGCCTGAGGTCTGACTCGAGGAAGGCCAGGTGGGAGTAGCATGCGGCTGCCTCCCCAGTCAACCTCAAGGGGGCCCCTCCCTTCTCAGCCGTTCCAATAAGAGGCTGGACTAGTCTCTCCACAGCAGGGTGGTGGCCCTGCTCCCTGATCTTCCCTGTGCCCTCCCAACCCTATCCACCCGTCCCTTGCCTGGGGACAGGGAGGCTACCCGCACCCCTGGCCCCATGGATTCAGGTGTTCAGCCTTCTGACCCCAACTGCCCAGGCCCCTGTGTGGTGGTCACTTTTTTTGTTTTTTTGAGACAGTCTCACTTTTGCCCTCAGTAGAGTGCTATGGCATCATAGCTCACAGCAACCTCAAACTCTTGGGCTCAAGCAATTCCTCACAAGTAGCTGAGATTATAGGCATCTGCCACAACGCCCAGCTATTTTTAGAGATGAGGTCTTGCTCTTGTTCAGGCTGGTCTCAAACCTATGAGAGACTCAAGCAATCCACCCGCCTGGCCTGTGGTAACCACTTCTGAGCTTGAACTCCTGAAGCAGCAGGAACTGGCCAAACTGTCAGGGAAGACAGACACCTCCAGGGATTAAGGAATTTACCCCAAAGATAGCCGTCATCTCTATTCCTGAAAGAGCAGGAGAGCCACTGGCTCATTGCCCAAAAACTGGGTTAGTATCTTCAGGTTAAAGCATTTTATCATGGCCAGCCCAGTGCTTCATACCACTCAGGGTTCCCTGGACCAGGGTCCCCCAAACCCCTCACTCCCCATACAAGTGCCTACCCCCAGGTGGACCTAGTGGAGGTGCCTGCCCCCATGTGTCTAGGGGAGGAGTCTGCATAAAGGAGGGTTCACCTCCAGGGAAGGGGTCTGCCCAGGGTGGCCCCCCAGGTTTCTTCCCGGGGCATGTGTAGTTTTCACCTCTGAGCACATGAGGGCGCCATTGGTCAAAATGCATTTTTTTTTGACAACTGGAGATAGTTTATTAATCAAGCATTTATAAAGTTAGCTACCTATGTAGGATAGATTCCATGTACAAAAATAAAAATCTCAAGAGTACAGGACAGCGTGAACTGTCCCCCCCTTCACCAATGACACCAACATATGGTAATGCCAGGTGGGTGGCCCCTGGGCACGGTGATGATGTGGAAGGAAGAGCCACCAGCCGTGGGCATTAGGACAGAACCCCCCACACTCAGACACATGGTAGGATACAGAGTGGACAATACCTAGCTGGGGTGGGAAGGATGGGAGTCGAAACCACATGGCCTGCTGTTAGAGGTTGGGGGGAGCGCCTAGCCCCTGTTCAACTGCATGGTAGGGGGGCACTCTCTCCCCAGAAGGAAAAGGGTTTGTTCCCTCAGAGTCCCTGTTGGACCATGCCCATCTCTTACCCAGTGTGGACACGGGGCTCTGCCCTGAGGTCGGGCCAAGAAACGGGGGAAATTTTAAGTTTATGTGGACAAAGCAGTTCTCAGACTACTTCTCACTTCTCCCTCCTCCAACCGGAAGGGGGCAAAGGGAGATGCCAGAGGAGAAAGGGCGGATTAGGGCCTGAGCTGCAGCTGCCTCTCGGAAGGGATAGAGCCCACAGCCTTCCTGCCTCACCTTCAGCCACTCCCCAGACTTCATTTGGAAGCAGGCTGGAGGCTTGCTGAGACCCTCCTTTCCTTCTGGCTTCCCTTTGGAGGGAGAAGGCCATGGAGGGCCAAGAAGAGAGGAGCACAGGCCCCAGGATTTATTCCATCTCCAGCCAAAATATGTTTGGCTTTTGAAAAAATAATCACAATTCATGTGTTAAAGACCAATTTGTACCAGGCATCAGCCATAATGAGACTAACCCAGGGAAGGAGAGGGGTTCCAGACAGGGCCCTAATCTCTGTTGTTCCCTTTGACCTCTGGAGTCCCCAGCCCAAATCAGTCCAGCCAGTCCTGGGTACTAGCGACCCAAATGTGGGATGGTTCCTCCTGGGAGAAGAGCAGGAGACATGTCCAACAAGGGCCAGAGAATTTGACTCAGGGTCGACTGCACCCCTGTGTCAGTCAGGTCCTCTCCCCACCCAGACTGCAAGCCTCTAGCTCCACTCTTGGGAGTGACAGTGTCTGCCTAGACAGGGGGTGGTATGTCTGTCCAGGATACAGATCAGGAAAGTGGGCACACTGGTATGACTGTCCCAGAGGGGAGTAATGGCCCCGCTCCCCCTTTACTGACAACTCAGAGCACACAGACCACTTTCTCTTCCCACCCCAGTCTTCCCAAATAGGGAGAGGCTCAAGATTCAGGTTTTCCTTAGAGCCCCAAACCACAAGTACAGAATAAATAACTTCAAAGCGGCAAGGAGGGGAAACAGGCGGGCTTTGGAGGCAGAAGCATTGAGAGGGACTGAAGCTGGTCAAGGTGAGGTGGTGGCAAGCGGCAGTTGGGAACTTAGGGTGCCCCAGTGGGGCAGGGTCAGCAGGAGGAACATGAGGCCACCCCAGGAGGGAGAGGCAAGGCCCATTCCTGGGGCAGGGAACGAGGTAAGAAAACATTTCAAATAAAGCAACATCACCCCTCTCACCTTGGGGCCCCACGCCTCCCCAGCCCAGGGTCAGGGAGGAATGATAAGGGGGAGTCATCTTTGATACACAGCTCCTTCTTCCTACCCTCCTCTTTCCCATTCCTTGAATCAGTAGAGGCTGGAGGCCCTTTCCTGGCACCCAACAACAAACGGGCAGCTCCTGCTGCCACAGAGGCCTGTGGGCACTGAGGGAAAAGGGGTGCCCCTGTGAGGGGCAGGAAGGTGGCAGCAGTTCTGGGCACCCACCTCAGCAGACAGCGCACCGTGCCTGTCTACCCCCGAGACCGAGGTCATTTCATAGGATTCTGCACACAGACAGACATGCCCACCCCTGCCCCCAGCTCCAAGCACCGGACCCATTCACAGTGCTAAGGGCAGCCAGAGGAGGTCCCTCCAGGCTCACCTTCCAACCCACAGCCTTCTGCGGTAGCCACAATGCCCCTCGGCAGGGCCTAGTCCAGTTCCTCGGGTGAGGGATAGGCATTGCCCTGGCACAGTGCCCAGGTCAGGCCCTTGGCCTAGCTAGACATCCAGTAACTCAGAATAAATAGGAAAACCACCTCCCTACCAAACTTACGTCCAAGGCATTATATGTTCAGGTCTGAGTCCTGTATGCCAGGGGTTGTGCTCCGTTGCAAAGAACCCTCACACCCCCCAGGGGTACGTAATTGGACCCTCACACCCCCCAGGGGTACGTGATTGGATCCTCTGCCTCCTTGCCCACCAGACTTCTCAAACCCAAACCCCCAGCAGCTGTTCATCTGCCAGGCCGTGCCACCTGGGTGGGGGCTGAGAGAGGGCTCTGCCCAGCTAACGCTGTCCCTTGCAGCCAGTCAGTCCATGTCATCATAGATGCTGGGTGTTAGAGGTGCAGGTGGCTTTGGCTTTCCTTCTTGGAGCCATGGCCAGAAGCAAATCCCTACCAGGCTCAGATGAGATTTCTGTTTCTTGGTTCTCTGTGACTTGGAACTATTGGTATCTAGACCCCATCCCTGATTTTTACTCATCTTGGAGGAGCCTGAATAAGAGGCTGAGATCAGAAGAGATGCCCCACTGAAGCCAGCCGATAAGGGCCTGGCCATCAGTCATGTCAAAGCTGTTGTTATCCAGGGATCTCTCGACCAGCTGAAGGACAGCTGAGGGTACAGGTGCGAGGTTCACCTCTGCTCATCTGTGTGCTAGGGGCAGTGCAGGGCCCGATGCACATCTTGGTGTGTTCAGAGATCTCCTCACATTGTGTGGGGAGCAGGCTGCACAGCTTCTCTAGCCCCAGGATCTCATAGCTGATCCCAGTTGAGTTGTTACACTTAGAAGGATCCAAATTGCTAAGTTCTCCATTTGTGTTTTGAAGACTTGACTCTTCGTGGGGAATTAGGGTTCTCATCTGATTTTCTCTTGGCTTTCTTCTCTGGGCCACAGGAGCAGTCATCGCGTTGGTGCCGTCATCGCCCTCTTGGTCACTCTCAGACTTGTTCATGTTGTCACTGTTCGCAGCCTGGTGGTTGGCTATTCAGCTGCTGTTCCGGCCCCTCCCAGGCACTTCTCCAGATGGGGAGCAAAGGGAGAGGCGGCAATGCTTTGGCTACAGTGGGGGCAGATGCATTTCTTGCTCTTCCACTGGTTGGAAACCAGTCTAAGTTGGCCAGTGCTGGCTGGTCCATGATCTTGAAGTCCTTCATGCTATCAGGGCCCGGATTGTCCAGGAAGACGTGGCGGACAGCCTGGTGTGCCTCAGAGCAGAACTCCAAACAAGAATCCTCAGCCAGGTCCACATGTCTCTCCTGAGTGTTGCCCTCTAGTTTGCTGTTATCCCAGCCAAATACATTTCTTCCACTTTCATTTGTAAGCCCGTGTGGAGATGGCACTTTGACTGGTCGTAGCACAGTGTGTTCAGGTGGGGGGGAGCACCAGGCGGACAGCCACTCAGGGCTGCATCCTCCAGCAGCAGGAGCAGCTGCTCTGGAGCCCCCTGTCTACCGGTCCATCCTCAACTCTCCAAGAGGTCAGGCAATGCCCACCCCTCCCACTCCCGCCTTGACACCTCGCACCTCGACCCCTCAGCAGGCAGCCATGGCTCCTTCCCCTCCCTTCTTATCCCATTGCTGCCTCCTCTTCCCCAAATGCATCTTTTTAAAAATGACTAAACTGGGCAGCTTTTGTCCCCGGCTGTGCCCTTCCCATACTTCATAGTGATCTGCTTATTTATAGTTAGCACAAGCCCATCTGGATTGTGCACACCATCTCCAGGGTACTTGAATTCTGGCTTGTAGTGTTCCCAGCGTGGTCCTCTCCAGCAGGATGTGCTCAGGGTTAGGGTCTTCAGCCAGCCATGGGGGACCAGGTCCACTGACCCTTCCCACTTCTCCCATCTGCTTTGCCATTTTCTACCCAAACCCTCCTCCCAGCAGCCCTGTAAGCTCCTTGGCCCTACCATTGTCCCCCCTGCTGTGCCTGCCTACACCCCAGCCCCTGTGAAGGTGCTGCTTGGGTGTCCCCACCTGGCCCCCTATCCTGCCCAGCCAGCCCACGTGTCCATATGCCTGGTCTCGCAGCCCTGAAGAGGCGATTTTGCTGCCCAGCCACAGTGCCTGCTCTCCACAGACCCCAGCAATTAGGGTCCAAGCCTGGGCCAGGTGGGGGCTCTGACCCAGCCCCCCCCATGTTAGCTGTTGGGCCTATGCGTGTCATTAACTTCTCTGTGCCTCGGTTTCCACACATGGACATTGGCAAAGACCCTTCAACTAAGTGTACCCATGTGAAGCCATCAGGGCCTTTTTGGCTGTGCTGACCTTCGGCTATGGCCAAGTGCTTTTAGGGGAGGGAGAGTGCCCTGAGGTCAGAGGGTGCACCAAGGCCAGCTGCCCTGGAGCCGCAGCCAAGGGCTTCACTAGTGGAGAGCTGCTGCAACCCCATGGGCACTGTCTAGAACCACCTCCCACCCTACCTAGCCTTCTCCTGTGGAGAAGTCCACGGTGGACTTCAGGGTCATGTAGATAAAGTTTGCATAAGGATGCAGGAATAGGCCAGGGAGGTCAACAGCATCACCCGTTGACCATTGACGCTCCTTTCCTTCCTGCACGAGTCCGGCTGGCTGTCCACAGCCAGGGTCCTAAGACAGCTGAGTGCCGCTTGTCTTTTGCTGCGCCTCCCAGATGTGTGGGTTGCAGGATGGCAGATGCGCTTGCATGACCAAGCAGCCCGGCCTCCTCGGGGCTCTGTGTACCTGCCAGTGCCATCCTTCCTGGCTGGCTTCTCTGCACGCCTGCGTCCCCAAAGGTCACATGACAGCAGGAGGGGAAAATGGGTTTGGAGTGGGGAGGGTGGGTAGTCGGGTGGCCCCTGAAAGTGGTGGGAGCAGGACAGGGGATCAGCCAGCAGGGTGGCCATAGCACTGTCCCCTGCCCCATATTCCCCAGAGATACCATCCTCCTTGCAGGCTCTGCACTGGCCCAGAGACCTTAGCTGCACTTTACCCGTCCAGCCGCTCCTGGGCCTGTCCCCACAACATCATGCAGACTAGGGTGCAGTGGCACTCTAAAGGCCTGGGCCCAATCCATCCTTCCACCCTGGCCTCCCAAAGTGCTGGGGCTACCGGCACCACCACACCCAGCCCTTGACTTATCCAACAGTGATACAACAGCACAGAGAAAGTGCCTTTAGTAGGAGGTTTGGGTGTCACTGGCTGTCAGTGTGGGGTATTATGAATGGTGTCCACTTCTGCCTAACACCATACATAAAAGTTAATTTTAAATAGACCCAAGGTTCTCAACCTGTAAGTCTCAACCCATAGGAACTGTATTAAAGGATTGCAGCATTAGAAAGCTTGAGAACCACTGAGATAGAGTATAGGTTTAAATGTGAAGTGTAAAATAATGTAGCTTCTAGACAAACATAGGAAAATGTCTACCTCTGGGTAAGAAAAGATTTCTTGTATAACACTTAAAATACAGTTATCAAAAAAAAGTAGTTATCATAAAGGAAAGGACCCGTGAGTTAGGCTGAGGCACAGTTAAGCACCTCTCCTTGTAAATGTGGGCATTAAGAGAATGAGAAGGAGACCCACAGGTGGAAGCAGACATTTGCAATACACCCATATACACCCAGCATGGAACTTGTTTCTGGAGTCCGTAAATAACTGCAGACCAACAAGAAAAACAGAGCCCATCCTAAAAGCTGCCAGAAGACTTGAGAGGTGTAAACAGCGCCATCCAGTGGCCAGTTGACTGTGAGAAGGTGCTCAGCTGCGGGGACTTGAGTCAAACCCGCGCCTGGACCCCCTGTGCACGCCTAGAATGTCAGCAGTCCTGCTCACAGTCACAGCCCGTGCTGACTTGTGCAGCAGCGGGAGGGTGCGTAGTTCCTGGTGGTGCATGAACAGCTGGTAACATCCACACGAATAGAATGTGACCCAGCAATTCCTGGGCCTGCAGGAGTGTGTGTCACCTGCACTAGGAGACGTGCATAAGAATGTTCATTTTCTTCTATTTGATATAACCCAAGCCTAGAAACAACCCAGATGTCTATTAACAGTAGAATTTATTAACAACTTGTGTTCTGTCCTCTCTGTGCTCTATCTAGACACGAGGCTGAGTAGACTCTGCCCTGCAGCAGGTGGATGAGTTAAACCCTGCAAAAGCCCAGAGTATATATTTTTATTTGGGTGAAGTTCAAAGGCAAACCTAACTTCCAGTGACAAGAGCCAGGGCGTGGCTGTCCTGAGCATTCATTGCTATCACACGCGCTGTGGGTCTTCAGGATCTGTTACACTTGGACAAAATGTTCACTTAAAACATGGCCCAAACCTAGGAAAAGACTTCTATGCTCCATGTTCTAGCCCAGGTGGTCTGAGATAATCTCCCCATGGCATACAGGCAAGGCATTTCTGTGCTCAGGTGGGGAGGTCCCTCCCCATTCTGTGGTGTCCCCGCCCACCTGGTGCTCTCATCTCAGGTCCTATGACTGTAGCAAGGTGCCCCCACATGGGCAAGGCATGGCTCAGCCACTTTCACACTAAGCTCTGTGCTTTCATCCCCCATCTGGTGAGCCCTGGGCCGTAAGGGTCTCTATTACGAAAGGCCCCACAGGTTGGGGCATTCCTGAAGCAGTCGGTGACATCTCTGTACCTTTCTGTTTATTTAGGCCAAAAGTGAACTCATCAGCCTCAAACTCAGCTGTTGGGCAGTTGGCCAGGGCGGCCCCTTCAAGGCCAGCTGCTGCAGAGTTGGAGCTGACATTCAGCATCCAGGGGCCTTGTCCGTGCCCAGCTTGCAGAGAGCTGTTGTGGTGGGGCCTCAGCCCCTGAGTGGCTTCTACCCTGTGCTGCCAGCTTCAGAGAAACCATCTGAAGCTAGACCCCAGGGACTGTTTCCACTGGAACCAAGCACCATGAGCTCACAGGTGCAGAGCGTAGGTCAGGGCTCAGTGGGCCCCAGGCCCTGTCTTCCTGGGGTGGGTGCGGCCCCAAGAGTGCCGCTCTTTGGGGATCATGGCTTAGTCACACTGGCTTGCTGGGACCCACAGATAGTGTGGGTAGAGAGGAGACATTTGAGATCTTTACACCCTGCATTAGGCGCTTTTTTGGTTTGGTTTTTGTACCTTCTGAATCAGTATTCCCAAAACAGGGCAGGAGAGATACAGGAAGTGCAGTAGAATACTGACCTGGGCCCAGGGGGTGGGGTTGGCTGTGGCTGGGGCCTATGTGGGGCCGTTGGGGTCAGGTGCCACTCAGCACTGTCCCTCAACCCCAAAGTGTGGAGGGCCCTGCCAGGCATGGATATTGGGGTGAGGAAGGGGCCTTCAGATTCACCTGTCTGCTTGTGGCTGTGCAACTTTGGGCAAATGGCTTAACCTTTCTGTGCCTGGAGAAGATACTATTTCCAGCCTCCCAGGGTCATCCTGAAGACATAATGAAGGAAAAGCCACATCAAAGCTATCCCCTTCCCAGTACGAGGGCCAGGCCAGGCCAGGCGCCTGGCAGGGACTCAGCCAACTGCTTCCCCATCCCTGTGCCCCAACCCTGAGCACACACCAGCCAGGCAGGAGCAACAGCACTGTCCCCACAGAGGAGCAGCCCTGGGTGGTCAGCTCACTGCCCAACAAAACCACCCCTAAGCCAGTCTGTCCTCCTCAGGGAGGGGTGGGATTTCCAGTATGCATTTTTAATGAATAAAAAAAATGTATAGTTCCTTGTATTTTGCTTGTAATTTTAATTTTGTAAAACAAAATGTTCATACCCAAGAAGTAAATAAGGAAATATAAAAATGTAACTTAAAATATCTTAACTCCATAAAAACTGAGCCAGATCAGGAAACTGGTTTTTTGGATTCTCCTGTATGTGCAACGTGCTCGCGTGGCCACAGCAGAAAGGCTGTTTTGAACAAAAGCTGGTGTGTGTTTATGTTTACCCAGAAGTGTTCTGCGTCACTGAACAGCTTTCTCTAAACGTGTGGAGTCCAGCCCCACATACCACACGATGCTTGCTGTGTGTCCCTGTCCCCTCACTGTGTCTGCTGCAAAGCCCTGGCTGGATTAGGCAGTGCTGGTGGCATGAGGCTCCTCACAGGCATGTTCTGTAGTACCCTGATTTCCATGTGAGCCCAGAAATGGCTCGCTCAGATATGTTCAGGGATTCAGGATTTAGTGATTCCAGTCAGAGCCTTCTGCGTGGATTGGCTGCCGTGGCAGCTGCGGGCATCACACAGTCGAAAGCAGTCTCCCATCTACACTGTGACTCAAGCTCCTGCCTTGAGGCTCAGCTGGGGTGCAGGGTAGTTACACAACAACCAATGCAGCTTCAGCATGGGTGTGGCTGTCGCAGGCAGCTCCTCTTATTTCCCATCCCCAGCAGATCCTTGGGAGCCTTTGAAGCCTTGGGGATTTTTCCCAAAGTTGCAGTGGTGCCGTCAAGAGCACTTTAACATGGACAGAGATGAGTGTCTCTGCCGCCAGGATTGACATGATGTGCGGGCATGAAGCTTGTTAGGAGGGCCAGTCAGCTGGACCACAGGAAAGGAAAGTGGCCTGGCTCTCATGGTAGAATATAAAGTGTCTGAGCTCCAGGAAAAATAAGCCCTCATGGGTCTGTGAGTCAGGGGGCTGGTGTCAGGAGGAGAGACAACATGCCAGGAACATCTGTCCAGCTGCAGAGGAAAGCCGAGTCTGGGAATCACCGTGGAGACACTACTGAGACCTGTTCTGGGCACACATCTGACCCTGTGTTGTGGGAGCGGCCCAAGGGCGAGGGGAGATGGTTTCAGTGAGAGGTTTTCTCAGAGGAAGCCTGCATCTCACTCCACACACTAACCACGAGTGTGTCCTCCTTTCAGCTTGCAAGATGCTGGCATCGGGTTCATCCTGGTCATAGACCGAAGGCGGGACAAATGGACCTCTGTGAAGGCGTCAGTTCTGCGGATAGCAGTAAGTGCCTGGTCCTCTCCCAGGCTGGTGACCGCACGGCCCTCAGCTTCATGAGGCTGCGGAGTGTGTGCTCCATGCCAGGAGGGAGGGAGCTCCACAGGGCAGACGGAGGGAGGCAGGTGCTGCCCACACTCCTGAGCTCCTGGAGTCGCTGGCATGTGTGTGTGTGTGTTCTCAGGGGTTAACTCTCTTCAAATTAGGAGATGGTTTTCCCAGCCAGGACAGACGTCTATTTCTGAACACTGAGTGAGATGATCCCGACATTAGTTAATCAGTGCCTACTGTTAAATGGAACACAGGGATTCTAAAGAGACAGGATCAGAGGGTATTACCAAGAATCTTCAGGCTAGAAGTTTGGATTATATTGAACAGCTTTTCTTCTTTCCAAACGGGGTTGTTTATTCTTTGTCTTTAAGTCAAAATCAGATGCCCTGCATTAGTCACCTTCTGTTTGAGGGAGCTGTCCTTGCAGCTGAGAGTCTCATGCAGGAGCCCCACTCCATAGCAGAGGCTGGAGGGTCTGCGGTGGCTTTCACCTGCAGAGATCACTTGAGGGGTTCAAGCCAGCAGGAGCCCCTGAATCCACTGTGCTCGCTGGTAGCTCCCCCCTCCACATAGGAATTCCACATGAGCACTTCCCGCCCACGCTTGCTCCCTGCTGTCAGGCTCAGCGTCACTGCAGCTAAAAGACAGGAAGTGTGCCTGTCTACAGGCCTGTGACTGAGCCCTGAGAACCCGGGCTGCCAGTCCTCAGCTGTGGGGCTCGGCACATTCCCTAACAACTGCCCCAGTGAAGTAGGAGTCTCTGAGCCTCACATTCTGTGTCGTGAGTAAAAGACTTATTCTGGGGTACCCAGGCCTCTAAGAGTTGAGGGGCAGTGGGAGAGTTGGTTCCTGTCCCTGCAGACAGTGTCACTGTCTGTCTTTAGTAAGAACCAAAGGCTCAGTGCTGGCTCCAACTAAGAGCCAGCCCTCGTCCTCATGGCGCAAATCTGTTTTTGAGCTGCTAGTTCTCACAGGGATTGTCAGTACCTAGTGTCTGCCTATGCATGTCCGTGCTCACACAGACACACATGCACTCATACACGCCCACAAGAAACAAATGCACGCAGGTACTCACAGGAAAACAACATGCTTATGCACATGTATACGTGCACACGAAGCTCACACACATACAGGCACACACAGCTCACACACAGGCACACGCAGCACATACACATACAGGCACATGCAGCTCACACACATACAGGCACACATAGCTCACACACAGGCACACGAAGCACATACACATACAGGCACATG
>NW_003852556.1:841245-876290 GCF_000181295.1 Otolemur garnettii | reverse complement strand
AGGCACATGTAGCTCACACACACAGGCACACGAAGCTCACACACATACAGGCACACACAGCTCACACACATACAGGCACATGTAGCTCACACACATACAGGCACACGCAGCTCACACACATATAGGCACACGAAGCTCACACACATACAGGCACACACAGCACACACATACAGGCACATGTAGCTCACACACACAGGCACACGCAGCTCACACACATACAGGCACATGCAGCTCACACACACACAAGCACATGTAGCTCACACACATACAGGCACATGTAGCTCACACACATACAGGCACACGAAGCTCACACACAGGCACACACAGTTCACACACATACAGGCACACGCAGCACACACACACACACAAGCACATGCAGCTCACACACACAGGCACACGCAGCTCACACACATATAGGCACACACAGCTCACACACATACAGGCACACACAGCTCACACACAGGCACACGCAGCACACACACATACAAGCACATGCAGCTCACACACATACAAGCACATGCAGCTCACACACACAGGCACATGCAGCTCACACACATACAGGCACACACAGCACACACACATACAGGCACACGCAGCACATACACATACAGGCACATGCAGCTCACACACATACAGGCACACGCAGCTCACACACATACAGGCACACGCAGCTCACACACATACAGGCACACGCAGCACACACACATACAAGCACATGCAGCTCACACACACAGGCACACGCAGCTCACACACATACAGGCACATGCAGCTCACATACAGGCACACGCAGCTCACACACATACAGGCACATGCAGCTCACACACATACAGGCACATACAGCACACACATACAAGCACACGCAGCACACACAGCTCACACATATACAGGCACACACAGCCCACACACATACAGGCACACGCAGCTCACACACATGCAGGCACATGCAGCTCACACACATACAAGCACACACAGCACACGCAGCTCACACAGCCCACACACATACAGGCACACACAGCCCACACACATACAGGCACACGCAGCTCACACACATACAGGCACACGCAGCTCACACACATACAGGCACACGCAGCTCACACATATACAGGCACACACAGCTCACATACAGGCACACGCAGCTCACACACATGCAGGCACATGCAGCTCACACACATACAAGCACACACAGCACACGCAGCTCACACATATACAGGCACACACAGCCCACACACATACAGGCACACGCATATACAGGCACACGCAGCTCACACACATGCAGGCACATGCAGCTCACACACATACAGGCACACGGGGCACACGCATATACAGGCACACACAGCCCACACACATACAGGCACACGCAGCACACGCATATACAGGCACACACAGCCCACACGCATATACAGGCACACGCGGCACACGCATATACAGGCACACGCAGCATGTGTCCCTGCTGAGCTCCTGCAAGACTGAGCTCACCTCAATGGACAGCCACTCTTGTCCGTTTCCCAACCTGGCATCACGTGTCTGGAATAATTCATAATGCTTCAGTGTGTGTCAAAAGAAGAAGACAGGTCAAACAACCAGCTCTGCTTTGTTTTAACATTCCCAGGAATTTAGAAAGTTCTTTTGATAAGCTACTACTAGTTTAATAGCCAGGGTGTCTAGTTCATTAGTTTAAATTGTAAAATGAATTTTCACTTGATGTCATAGCAGGCTATCTCAAAATTCAATTGTAAGACCCTACTGA
The DNA here is from genome assembly GCF_000181295.1 of Otolemur garnettii. Taxonomy (NCBI): domain Eukaryota; kingdom Metazoa; phylum Chordata; class Mammalia; order Primates; family Galagidae; genus Otolemur; species Otolemur garnettii. Next base: position 874,543 of record NW_003852556.1, on the reverse strand, counting down.
GGCAGACACAGAATGGACGTACAAAGATATTTCACGAATGAGTAAGTTAGTCCTGGGCTGGGTCCCACAGAGTTCCCCACACAAACGTCATTGTTTCAAGGAAAGGCAGCACGTCTGTGGCACAGCGAGTGTCTCGGAGCAGCTCGGCCTGTGCGCATCCCCTTCCACTCCGCCATGAAGGCATTTCCTGGTGCGAGGAGGGTGGTGGGAGCCACGTCCTGGCCATGGCATTCAGGGTGTCAGGAACCTGGGTGCCCTCTGTGGCCCATGGGTCTGGGAGCCTGTGGCCCTCATCCCTAGCTGGTGGCCTCATTGCCTGTGCACACAGGCGCCTGCAGGGACACCTCCCCCAGCAGCCGCTGGGGGCGACTCCTCGTCCTCACACTACTCTCCATGGGCTCCACCCTTCCAGGGCCAGCCCAGGCCCCAGCCAGGACTAGCCGTGTGCAGGTCCCCTGGAGAGCAGGTTGCCTCAGACAAGCACACCCTCATCTCTCATTAGTCAGACCCTGCTGGTTCAATGACAACAGGTTCCCAAAACTTCAAGATTTTCAAAAAGTATAGAAATTATTTCTGAAAGTGAGGGGGTCTGGTGGGATCACCCCTCAGGAGAGCAGCCTGGCCACTCTGACCCACGTCCATGCTGGTGTCCTTACAGCTCGCTCATCAAGTTTTCACGCAGAGGAATTTCTGAAGCGAGCAGGCTATCTTAAAACTTTGTGGTGTGAAAATCACAACTCAGAAGTTACTGTTTAAGTTTTTATTTTTGCAATAATTATTATACCATAAGGATGATTCTTTCTATGTTTCCTCCTATAATTCTCAGACCTCACCAATACTGTTTTAGAAATAGCAGAAGTTGGGCAGCACTTGTGGCTCAGTGGATAGGGTGCCAGCCCCATATACAGAGGTGGCACGTTTGAACCCAGCCCCCACCTGCTTAAACAGCAGTGCCAACTGCAACAAAAAAATAGCCGGGCATTGTGGCGGGTACCTATAGTCCCAGCTACTTGGGAGGCTGAGGCAGGAGAATCACTTAAGCCCAGGAGTTGCAGGTTGCTGTGAACTGTGATGCCACAGCACTCTACCAAGGGTGACAGAATGAGACTATCTCAAAAAAAAAAAAAAAAAAAAAGAGCTGAAGTTTACATCTTTTTAGAATTCTTAAGAATTTCCCTTGAACTTCAGTACTTTCTTGTTAGAAGAATTTGCTGATCATATTAACACAAAAATTTAATTCATATAACTGAGCTCATGTCCTGAGACCCTTCTGAGTCCCAGGAGCTACCCAAGATGCTGTGGGCTGCAGAGAGGGAAATGGACACTGTGTATACAGCTGGGGGACATTGGGGTCCCAGGGCACACAGCCCAGGGGGACACACAGGGGATGTCAGGGGCACACAGCCCAGGGGTATGCACAGTCAGGAGGCATCAGGGTCACATGGCACAGAGCCCAGGGGTACACACGGTCAGGGGACATCAGTGTCACAGGGCACACAGCCCAGGGGTAAGCCCAGCTGGGGGACGTGGTAGTCACAGGAGCACACAGCTGGGTCTGTACCCAGCTGGCAGACATCACGGTTGGGGTCACAGGCAGGGACACAGCAGGCATCCCCAGGGTGCTGAGCGCAGAGTCCACACAGTTGTCCTGTCCATTGCTTCCTGGGCTAGGCCCCCAGGAAAAGGCATCTTCGTGTCTGGGGAGCTGCCTCCAGAAGGCTAAGTGCAACAGGGAGTGTGGACAACTGGGAGACGGTGGTGATGGGCATTATATGGCCAGGAGGAGACAGCCAGCTGAGGACCTCACCTGTGAGGTTGTTGTTAGGTGCAGGCTGGAGGAGCCCAGGAGACCCAGGGGACAGAGACGTGGCCAGGCCCAGTTGCCGGGAAGACCAGGAAGCAAGCAGTGGGAGGGGGCAGTGGCAGGACAAAGGTCCCCAGCTCATTCCACATGCCCCCAGGGAGGGCAGGCCGGGAATGACTCCAGAGGGTCTGTGGGTTGCCAGAGCTGGCTCAGTTGACCTGGGGGATGCAAGGCAGAGCAGGTTCTGGCACATGGGTACCACCACCCTGGGCTGCAGGCCTAGGCTGGGGCTTCTGCTGCCCCCATGCCTAAGGCCAGCAGCCTGGGGGTGGATTTCTGAGCTGACACTGCACTCCAGTGAGCCCCACTCTGCTGGAGTGCTGAGACTTCTGTTGTCTCCAAATGTTTTTGGCCACCCCAGCGGGACTTGGTGCTCACATAATGCCCTATAATTAAAGCTCTGTTGTTAGCCACCATGTGTGCCATCTCATGAGCTGAGCTCTCCCTAATTTGGGGTTGTTTTCTCTTTTGAATACTTTCAGTTTGGCTCAGAATAGAAAAATAGGACATGGAAAAGCCAGAATCCCACTTCTGCTAAATCAGACTCAGTGCTCCATCAAGGGCACAGTGCGTGTGGACTCTGACCGAGGGGGGAGGTGTGCTCACTGGCTACAGGTGCAGGGTCTCGGACAAGCAAGGGTAAGATGGCAGGGCTCTCCTTAGAGAGCATACACGTCACCTCTCGAGGGCTTGGCTTTCCTTGGTGCACCCCTGGAACACACTCGGCTGGCCTCTTGGGCACCACGTCAGCTTCCTGCACTGTCCGGAGCATGTGTGGTACCCTTCAGCGTTCTTGGACTTTGTGACAGAGCTAGCTTGTTTCAAACAAAATCTCTGTCCTGCAGTATGTGGCTGAAGAAAATCGAATTTAAAGCCATTTTGAGTCTGTGTGGGAGCAGAACTCTGGTTTCTGCCCATAAAGCCCCGAAGCAGTCTGTCTGCCCACAAGGCACAGAGTCCCTGAGGGGCCCAGGGCCTTGAGTTCATCCAGCAAACATTTCATGTTTGGTACAATGTTAATGTGTGAAATGCCATGGCTGGGCTCCCACCCTGTGAGCTTCCTGGGACCCTGCAGGTGGGTGGATGGTGGTGAGAGGCTGTGCGGACCAGGTGCAGCCCTGAGGGTGCTGATGGAAGGTGGGCACTGCTGGGGTGGGCAGCCGGAGCTTCCCTGGGAACAAAGCTGCAGGGGGCAGTTGCATGTGGCGGGCAGCAGGAGGGCACAGGCTTTGGGGAGCAGTCTGGATTCCAGACCGATCCCAAAGGGCAGGGGGCTGGGCAGGGATGCCTGGCCACACTTTGGAGCCCCAGCCCCATGTGAGGCTGACCTGCACAGTGAGTGCCCACACAGGTGGACGTGGCCCAGGCTGAACCCTGTGTGGGGGGACAGGTGTCTACTGAGCACCTCATGATCACTAGCTGCTCTCACAAAATGCACTTAGCTTGCCCCATGTGTTTGTCATGGGGCTGGGGGACCTGCAGGTGGGCAGGATGGCACATGGGGCAGTCCACCCTTCCCATCTCCAAAGCTGAGCTTCTGTCCTCCACAAGGGTCCCAACTGTTGGGGACAGTGCTGGTCCTGGCAGAGGAGTCCTGAGGGGAGGAGGCCCTAGACTTGCTACAAGGAGCGTCCCCCGGAATTGAGCAGCTATCCTTCCTCCTCTTGGCTGTTCTGTTGTCTATTCTACTGGTGTTTTAATGGTCTTAGCCATGTTAGCGGGATGGGAGGGCTCAGGCAGCCCAGCCCTTCTCTGTTGTCTGTCTCACTGGACCTTGAAACCCATGAGCCTGGCGGCTGCTGCAACTCCCCACTCCTCCCCACACCTCTTGGGCAGCTGGGGAGGAACTATCATCAGTGACCAGACTGTCGTAGTCTGTTTTTGTTGCTATAACAGAATCCCTGAATCTGGGCAATTCACAAGGAAAAGGGATTTATTTCTTACAGTTGTGGAGGCTGAAAAGTCCAAGGCTGAGGGGCCACTTTCTTGTTGATGGGGCCTCTCTGTAGATGCCTAGACTGCGCAAGGCATCTGTCTGACTGTACAGAGCCACCAGTGTCCCTGCCGATAACCACTGATCCCCTGATCCAATAATCCCTGAATGGGATGGGGCCCTCAGTCCCCTCTTTGCCCCAACTCCTAGCACCGCCACATCGGAGGTTCAGATTCAGCAGGAGTTTTGGAGGAGACAGGCATTCAAACCATAGCAAATATGTATTTCAAAATTGCTTCAAGAGTGGGTTTTATATGTTCTCACCAGAGAAAATGGTAATTAGCAAATGCTGATGAACTGGATCTGACAGCACCAAGCTTGTTCCGCCAACCTTAAACTTTGTTTGAAAAAAGTGAGCATATGAGGTGTTGGATATGTTAATCCAAGTGTCCTCAAACTACAGCCCATGGGCCACGTGCAGCCCGCCTAGGACGTTTATCCGGCTTGCTGGGTGTTTTTTGCCACTGCTGCCTGTCCTGCTTAGCAGCCAACTCGTCCCGGGGCCCACAGTCCGACCCTCTAACAGTCTGAGGGACAGTGAACTGGCCCCCTGTTTAAAAAGTTTGAGGACCCCTGTATCAGCATGATACAGTCATCCCCTGGTGTGTACAAGTATTATCTGTAAGTTAAAAGTTTTTTAAAACTTTTTTTTTTTTGAGACAAGGTCTCACTTTGTCACCCTTGGCTACAGCATCACAGCTCACAGCAACCTTAAATTCTTGAGCTCAAGCAATTCTCTTGCTTCAGCCTCCCGAGTAGCTGGGACTACAGGCGTCCACCACAATGGCAGGCTATTTTTGTAGAGACGAGGTCTCACTCTGGCTCAGGCTGGTCTCAAATTTGTAAGCTTAGGCAATCCACCCGTCTTGGCCTCCCAGTGTTCTGGGAGTATAGGTGTGAGCCACTGAGTCCAGCCTAAAAAAAACCTTTTCAAAAAGATGAACAGAGAAAAAAAAATATCCAACTACGAGTCATCCCAGGCAGCCTCTAGGGTTTTCACCACAGCTAGGGGAAGGTGTTTTATACAGGGTTCCCCAAAGCACCAGATCCCCAGAGCTCCTAACATGCCGCACTGGCTGGAGTTACGTTGGTAACTGCACACAATGCAGTTTACACTGTAAGTCACTAAGAATATTGATTCAGAAGTTGGGAACTCCTCTTCCTCTGTCTTTAAATTCCACTGTGATGGTCACCGCATCTTATGTCTATTGGTCCCTAAGTCCAGGTCAGCACCAGGAAATAAGCAGTATTGTTTTCATGTTAGATGGAACCTATTACCTGGTATGGTCACCATGACACTGAGTTACAGAAAGACATTGTCTTACAGCTCACCCCAAGTCTGCCTGATTACATTTACCTCTGTCTTTTAAAATCAAGTTTTCATTTTGGACCTTTCCCTAACTTTTAATACAAATTGTTGACCCCTACTCAGAGAAAATTTAACTTGATATTATTTATATTAAAAGTATGTGCAGAGGGTACCAAAAAATGTATACACATTTAAGAAAGGAAAAGACTATTAAAATTGTCATACTCAGTATATACTGATAACAAAAGCTGAGTACAAGCCGCCTTGGGCGCCTCTTGAAAGTGTGGAAGTCACAAGTGGTTGACTTCCAGTCAGTATAGTTTTTCCTTTCTTCAAACGTGTACACACGTTTTTGGCACCCTCTGTATTTGCGTACACCATTAGAACCCTCTCACCTGGCTAGGATCACCTAATCAATTCTGTTTAATATAAAGGTTCAATAACTTAAAAAAATAGAAAGACTAAAGCTGAGAAAAGAAAAGTGGAATCTTGATTAACTCTTGACTATGCCTCCTGGGATGGTCCGAGCAGCCTTTGTCCCCTTCGGGCAGGGGCTGAGCCTCCTCCCCTGGGGCTCTGGGGGAATCTGGGGGGACATGCTGGAGAGGGCAGCAAGGCCAGATAGTCAGTCTGTCTTCCATGGTGTGGGAATCCAAGGTAGTAAACTACCTGAAATTTAGAAAGGCGTGATTTCTTGCTACCTCGAGAAAAAGAGTCTGTCAGGGTGTCTATCCTAAAATAGGCTGGCTGACTTCACAACAGCAGTGTTGGTTTTCAAGGTCCTCTTGTTGAGTGACCCAGAATCAAGCTTCCGACTCTCAGAGGAGTAGGACTGCCAGAATGTTCGCAGGCTGTCAGGAATGGGCCGAAAGGAGGAAGGTACTGTCCACTGGGGTCGTGTTCGTGGTTCCTCACTTGTAATTCAGCCTGAAGGCAGTGGCATGGCCCTGTGCACTCTGTGTGTGCCGCCTACAGAATGTACAACACCCGTGGCAGTCTGTCCCCACGCCATGTGGGTAGTGGGGCAGAGGGAGTGGCTGTGGAGAGACCAGGCGCCTCTGCGCCACTTCCTAGAGGGGACAAGCTTGGAGGCCAGTGTCTGGCAGAAGGGACCCTTCAGAGCCGGCAGCTGCTTCTTCCCCACCCCCCACCCCCCAACAGTAAAGCACCTGCCATGGCCAGTGACTCGGGATGCACAGCCCCTGTCCTCCCAGGTGAGACTGCACATGTGCAGAGACCATCATGGCAGGGGCCCAGGAGGGCATATGCCATACTGGTTTCCTCTCCCAGGGCAGGACCAGTGGCCACCCAGCCTGGACCAGAAGATCAGCTGCCCAGTGATAGAGGACAGTGTCCTCTAGGCCCAGATGAGCTGGTCAGCTGCCCAGTGATAGAGGACAGTGTTCTCTAGGTCCAGATGGGAAGTTAAACTGTCTGTTAAAGTGCCTGTAACTTAGGGGTTAGGGCACTGGCCACATACACTAGGGCTGGCGGGTTTGAACCCAGCCTGGGCCTGTTAAACAACAATGACAACTGCAACAAAAAAATAGCCAGGCATTGTGGCAGGTGCCTGTAGTCCCAGCTACTTGGGAGACTGAGGCAAGAGAATCACTTAATAAGCCCAAAAGTTTGAGGTTGCTGTGAGCTGTGATACTATAGCCCTCTACCGAGGATGACAGTGAGATTCTGTGTCAAAAAAAAAAAAGTTTATAAGCTGCTTAATATAATTGCACCAAGCAAGGAATGTGGCTTTTTTCTTTTTCTTTAAAAAAAACAAGACTGGGCGGTTTCTGTGGCTCAAAGGAGTAGGGCGCCGGCCCCATATGCCGGAAGTGGTGGGTTCAAACCCAGCCCCGGCCAAAAACTGCAAAAAAAAAATTAGCAAGGCCTCTAGAGGAGACCAGTTGACAGTAATCATTTCCATTTGAACATAAATGTGACCTGTTGGGAACACTGCAGCCTGGAGCCCGGTCTTCCACCTGGCCCATATGGTCCACTGTAGTGTGTGGCTGTGCCCCCTATTGGGGCCATACCATCCATGGGGGACACCATAGGCCCGTCTCTGTCCCCCTCTCTCATAGGCGTCCTTCCCGGCAAACCTACAGCTTGTCCTTGTTCTTCGCCCAACGGGATTTTTCCAAAGGACTCTCTCTGACATCGCTTTCAAATTCAATAGAGATGACTTTAAGATGAAGGTTCCGGTAAGTACACCCTTTGCTAGCTCTGCATTAGGGCACCAGATACTTGCCTTCTGGCCCATCTGCTTTGATCGAAATTCTCAAGAAGCCGACCTCAGTGCTGTGGCCGCAAACAGAGCCACTAGTGGGAATCTGTGGTTCTTCACACTGCTCAGGACCCTTCACCGCCCCCCCCACACCTCCCAGGGCTGGTTGTCTCTGCTGTGCAAAGCCTTGACCTTGCTAGGCCGCCAAATCATGCATCCTTATACCTGCTGAAGCTGCAGACAAGAGACCCCCAGGGCTGGGAGTTACTGCCAGCCCAGACTCTGCCAGCCCCTGGGACGGGAAAGGCCGGGAGGTGGTGTGGGCGTCCGCGGGGCCCACAGGGGATGTGTTGGCCAGGGCAGCCGGCAGGGCCACCCTGCCTCATACCACAATTCCAGCCCAGCATCGACAGCCTCTCCTGAGCACTACCCCTCAAGAAAGGACACTTCTTAGTGTTGATGTGCTGTCCTTTAAAAAGCAAAGATCAGCCAGGCTCAGTGGCTCACGCCTGTAGTCCCAGCTACTCAGGAGGCTGAGGCAGGAGGATCCCTCAAGCCCCGGAGTCTGAGGTTTCTGTGAGCTGTGATGATGCCGCAGCACTCTAACAAAGGCAATGGAGTGAGACTCTGTCTCAAAAAAAAATTAATTAAAATAAAAAAAACCCCGAAGATCACAAAGCTTCTTAAAAGCTGTGGATTCCAAGAGCCCGTGTGTCCTCAAGGCCATGACTAGGGTAGAGCCAGCCCCTATGAAGGGTGCTGGGCAGGGACTGCGGTCAGCAGCCTCCAGGGGCTCGTTTCTTCTTCCCCTGAAGAAAATGGGGATGCTGGGCACCTGTGCTGTTCAGCAGTGTTGACCATGTTGCTCTGGGAAACTCGACACTGGTGTGGGTCCCTCTCTGAGAGGCTACACAGCCACCCCTGCTGCCTCTGCAGCTCCTGGGATCAGCCCCAGACACTCTGGCCCTTCTCTGACCGAGGGGAAGGGAGAATGGATCTGGGTCCTGGTCTTTCCTTCTCCACCCTGCCTGGAAGGCCATGGGCCCACCCACTCTGCCACCCAACAGCATCTGCCCTGGCGCTTCTGCCACCTGGCTTGGGACCGTAACAGGGACAAGAGGCCACTCTGCACAGCCAGGCCACCTGTGAGGCCTGCTGGGTCTCCATGTGCACCCTGCCTCTGTGGCCTGAGAGCTGCAGGCACCCGGGCCTGTGGCCTCCTTGTACCCAGTATGATCTCTGGCATCAAAGAAGCTTTATCCAAATGATCCATTTCTAGAGGTGATTAGCATAAACCAGGGGTCACCCCATGTCCTGACACTAAGACCAGCTGATGTTGTACACGAGGATCTTCACATGGCGGTCAGCACCTCCTGGGCAGTTATGCTGTGTTTTATGACCCCAGGATGGGGGTGACCTCTGTCCCTGGTGTTTGGCAGGGTGACCATATTAACCATAGACCTGTCCACACAGGCAGCCAGAGGACATGGATGTCACCTCTCATCAGTGCTGTGGCTCCTCTGCAAAGTGCCTCTGTTGTGTTGTGTGATGGAGTCGCCAAAAGTGGGTTTCACAGAAGTTGTCTCAGGGTCTTCAAACACCCAGGCCCATTCTAGATAGTTCTTCAAAATTTCAGAAAGAATCACAGAGGAGTGTGGCTGTGAAAACAGCATCCGTGTCTGTACTTATTGATGTACGTGGAACTCAGTGCCAGGAAGGAAACACAGAGCTAAATGGTGGGTCCTGCCCTTCCTCCCTCATGGCCAGGACATTAGCTGAGCCGTGGACGTCGCAGGGGAATGACCTAAATCCTTAGACTGCCCTGTCAGGTGGTCTTTGGTTACATTGCTCATAAGTTAGGTTACTTGCCAGCGTGTGAATAATTTTATCAAAGAGCAAAGAGAGAATGGAGCCATTTCTACTGAGAACTCTGTTTTCTAGTTGAAACTGAAAAGTTAACAATTTTTTTAAGTGAGATTATGTTTCAGTCAGTGGTTCTTAGTGGGTGCTGGTGACACTTATACTGATGCCGCTCCATTGTGGAGCTGTCCTATGACCTATGGGGTTCAGCAGTGATCCTGGGTCCACCTGCCAGTGTGACAGCCCAAGATGTCTCCAGGCACTGTCCCTGGAGACAGAGTCATCCCCAGATAAGAACCTACATTACACTAGTCTGTATTAAGTAGCACACGAGGTGGCATCCAGTGACCTGAGCTGAGCTTCTGGAGACCTGTTCTGTGGTGTCTGACACCTTATAAAGCAAAGGTTCTATTTTTATTGAAAAACCATGGATGGTATGACCTCAGAAGGTCATGAGGAAGTCATGTGGGAGAGCTGGTATGGCCACAGCAACCACAGGCTGCCCAGGTAAGGAGTCACCTGGCACTGCATTCTCTTCCTGGCCTCCTCCATCAGCCTGGCCTCACAGCATCAACTCCACCTAGCACCTGTAACAGCCTCTCAGTGTTTGGGGCAGGGCTAGGGACCAAAACTACCTCCCTTCAGTTCAGAGCACTACTGATGATTCGTCCACTTCCCCCTGGCCTGGAGGGAGTGAGCCCCTGTCTCGGCTCTGCCATGTGCCAGGCTTAGCGTCAGGTCTGTGTGCCTCAGTGGCCACCATCACTATTGCTGTGCCCCGAGTGGTCAGCCATGAGGTGCCCATCTGTGAACGAGCAGCTGAGGCACAGGAATGGCGGCCTGGGGGTAGGGGGACAGCTGGGACAAGGCAGAGCCTGGACCAACCCTGGGTCTGCTCAAGCTCAAATGCCTTCATCCACGCAGTGAGCCTGCCTGGAGTCCCAGGCAGGACTGCGCCCTCCCTGAGCTGCTGGATGTCCCACCCGTGGGGATGGTTCTTGCCAGGAGCCAGTCATAACCCCAATAGACACAACCCCAGACGCCACAGCCCATCCCTCCCGCTCTAGGTCATAATGCTGAGCTCAGTGCCAGATCTGCACGGCTACATCGACAAGTCACAGCTGACCGAGGACCTTGGGGGGACCCTGGATTACTGCCACACCCGGTGGCTGTGCCACCGCACAGTGAGTCGGCTGGTGCTGGCGGGTTGTGGTCCTCGTTATTTCACAGTTAACCTGGCATCGCAGTGGGGGCACCTCCGTGCTGCCTGCTCCGAACATGTTAGAAAACATGTTAGCCAAGTTTTCTTCCCCAAGAATGAGGAGATGGTCTCAGTGGACCTTAGTCATTGTAGAGAAATAACATGAGTAATAAGTTTGGGAGTGGCTTACTCTGGGCTCAGAGACCAAAGAAAGGGAAAGAAACAACAAAATCCTGTGTTGTGGTTTGCTACACTCACACCTCAACCCGGGGAGAGACCTCCGCGCAGAATGACTCCAGTGGGATGCTGGTAAAGCCCACCTGGTACGTTTCTGAAGAAACATGTGGGCTGAGAAGCTGGGAGGTTTTTCCTGTGTGCCTGTATCAGCCTGCCACACTGGGGGCCACTGTCCTCGCGGGATGCCCCACTGGGCAGCGTAGAGACGGTGACGTGCGGGGCCTGCCTGCGAGCAGCAGGTGGGTGAGGCAGGTGTGCGGTGTGACTAGGCTTCCTTCTCCTCAAGGCGATCGAGAGCTTTGCTCTCATGGTTAAGCAGACGGCCCAGATGCTGCAGTCCTTTGGGACCGAGCTGGCCGAGACGGAGCTGCCCAATGACATCCAGTCAACAAGCTCGGTGCTCTGCGCACACACAGAGAAGAAGGACAAAGTGAAGGTGCGTGCGGCCCCCGTGGGGCACTGTGGTCAGGGGGTGCTGGGAGTCTTCCAGACTGTGGGAATGGGGGCCCAGGAGGAGTCCATGTCAGCATCAGGCAAAACTGAGAATTTAAGCTTGTTTCAGTGATGCCCTTTGGTCATAGTTGGTTGGGGCAACCTCTCTGGCGAGAACCAGTATTCCTTTTTAAAAGCAGCACAGGTGCATCCCCCGGACTGCAGGCTGCTGTACTCTCCTGCGTTGGCATCATGCCGGCTCTTGGTTGCCCAGCACAGCATGAGCCATTGTGGAGTCTCAGTGAAGTGAGGGCTGGGCTGCTCCTCTGTCCGGGTAGGCAGGAACACAGAGGGTGGGATTCCCCTGTGGGAGTCCTCATACTCACATGGCTCGTAGGACACCAGCGTGCTGTGCCAGGCCACCTGTGTGCTCTGCTCTGAAGCCCTTTCTGCCACGAGAGAGCCACTCTCCCCCACAGATAGCCTTTCTTGCCAAGCAGGGAGGGCAGGCCACAGGAGCACTTAAAGAGGTCTGGTTTCTGGTCCCTTTTCTGCCTTGGCCTGCTGCCCGTGCCCGCTGAGAAGAGAAGCAGCCCCCACCCCCTACCCTCCCTGCACACTGCAGACAAGACCTGAAAGGCACCACAGGTGGCCGCGTGCTCCGTGCATGTCACGGCCTCACGTCTTCATCTTCCCCCTTTTGGGACACCTCACAATATCACCCTGATGCTGTGCTGTCCCCGCAGGAGGACCTGAGGCTGGCACTGGAAGAGGGCCGCAGCGTCCTAGAGAGCCTCAGGACTCCTCTGGCCGAGGGCCTGGAGCACAGTGTGAACCAGGACCAGCTGGACAACCAGACCACCGTGCAGAGGTGAGGCCTGGCTGCCTGCATGCCCTTGCCTGGCTTTGGACAAGGTGTGGGCTCACAGCTCCTGCAAGAGAAAGACCTCAGGCCAGAATGCAGTGATCTCGGGCAAGTGTCCCCGCCCCTCACTGAGGCTGTGTACAAACATCAGCTCCTTCCTGCTGAAATCCTTTTCTCCTGGATCCCAAAGAAAGTGGCTTTTCTAGGGAGGATGTTTTCTTAGAGCAGCCATTCTAGGTGTGACAGGGACGTTTGGGCAGGACAGTGCTGACACTGGACCATGGGTCATGTGGCTTCTGTGTTCCCCACAGGTCTTTCTTGTTTGGGGCGGCGTGGCAGCCTCAGGTTCCTTCCACCCCACCAGTGCTAGTGCCTTTTACTCTTATAGGACGTGTGATTTGTGTGCTTTCCCTGGGTTCTCAGCCCATAGCAGGGGCAGGGTAATGTGCCTGTGTGGCCGGCTGCTGTTAGCTACCACCTCACAGAGCTTGGGGGGAGCCCAGTTTGCCTGTGCCACCTCTCTCTGCACAGGGCATGTCATCCCCACCTGGTGGGTGAGGCTCACCCAGCAGAGCCCTAGGGCCCAGGCTCAGGCCAAAGCCGATGCTGTTTTGCCCATGGCTGGGCCCACATGTCTCAGATACCTATGCCAGGGACACAGGGAGCTGTGGCTATTGGGGGGGGAGGGACATGCCTAAGGGGCTCCCTCAAGAGGTGACTGCTCAGCCCAAGCGGGATGACAGTGCCAGCTACACATAGGGCAGCACCTGCTGGCAAGAGCCCTTGGGTCAGAGGCTGAGCCACCCACCACAGCCTGCAGTCTCAGTGGCCCATGGCTCATTCATCCCGGGCCAAAGCATTTTTGATGAGCCAAACCCTTACCTCCTTGGCCTCTTACAAATTAACCAACTTGGCTCACTCTGCTGGGAGAGTGGCAGGGGTTGGGAGCCCCTGCCTGTGAATTCTGCCACTGCACATGGGGTGCAGGGCCAGTGTGCAGGAGGAAGGGCAACACCCAGGGAAGCGTCTCCAGGAAGCCTGTCTCCTCCTCTCCCAGGCTCCTGGCCCAGCTGAATGAGACTGAGGCTGCCTTTGATGAGTTTTGGGCAAAACATCAGCAGAAGCTCCAGCAGTGTCTGCAGCTGCGGCATTTCGAGCAGGGTTTCCGTGAGGTGAGTGGCAGAGGCAGTGGGAGCTAAGTTATACAGGTGGCTTTGGTTTAATGTGAGGTCAACAAAGGCCGATCCTCGAGATGCGATTGATGAGCTCATCAGTTAAAATCAGCTCATGGACTTAAGTTTCATCGAGAACTGGTTGGGAGCCTTCGTTCTCTCTTTCTGTTCTTCCCCGTGCCCCTGTGTCCAGCATGCACTTATCCTGTGCTTCCCTGTTCCTGGCATGAAGCCCTTGTGATGACAAACATGTCATCCTGCCTGGGGTTGATGTGACAGGCCATGTCCACTGTGATGCCCAGCTTCTGCAGAACCCTTGGAGATGCTGCATCCAGCTCGTTTCTCCTTTGTCATGTAGAACACGCATGTCGAGACCCCCTTAGGGGTCTTGCCTTGGTGGGAGGCAATGTGTACCCCATAAGCACTGCTTCTCCTGCCCTTTGGAGAGCTGCAGTCGGTGCTGGAGGAATAGAAATGTCATCCAGGTCTAGGACAGTGAAGTTGGTTTGAGACAGTCTGCCAGCCAGTGCCAGGAGACCAGGACCCAGGGGCAGTTCTCAGAAGACATCAAGGACCTCTGTACACGTGTGTCCTCAGAGAGCTCCAGCACAGCACTGTTGGGAAACATGGGATTGGGTCAGCAGCATCCACTGAGCACCACATGGCTGGCCCTTCAGCAGTGCAGCTGGGGCACAGCCCCACGCAGTCAAAAGGCCACACGTAGCTTCTGACTGAAAAAGCTTGACTGATAGCTGCTATTGACCAGAAGCCTTACTGACAGCATAAACAGTAGATGGACACATGTTTTGTGCGTTTTATTCTTTTGTATTGTGTTCTTAAAATAAGCTGGGGAAAAGAAGATGTCATTAAGACAATCAGTGGAAAAGAAAATACATTTACTACCCGTGAAGCGGAAGTGGTCGTCCTCTTATCGAGGGGGTGAGGGGGACAGGAAGAAAGGAGTCTGTCTCAGGGGTGGCATAGTGGAGGGAAGTCCACCTGTAATGGACAGCACAGCTCAGTCCCATGTTGTCCGGGCGAGGACTGTGCCTTCCAGGAGGAGGATCAGTGCTGAGCTCTGGACTTCACCATGTCCTTAACTCACCCATGTGACAATGGGGACAGGGTGCCATAGAAGCACATGGAGGCAAGGATGGTTTGCAGCATGTTTCTATGGAGAGTGAGGAGGGCTTTCCAGAGAAGAAGACATTTCTCGATTAAAATTTGTATTTAAAGATATTGCAGTTTCACATGTGATTACAAGAAATAATCCAGAGAACCCGTGGACCTTCTCACCCAGTTTCCCCCAATCGTAACAACTTGCCAACTATAGGATGGGGTCAAAGGCACGATATGGACCTTAGCTCTGTCCCTTGATCCAGCCCACAGCATGGGTCCACGGGCCCCCTCCCAGTCCACTCTGCAGACACACCCACCTCCTCCCAGCCCACTTGCCCCAACCCTGCCAGCCACCACTCCTCTACTGTGCTGTGTGTCAACAGGGGCCTCTTACAGAGCATGAGCTTTGGGACGGGCAATCTTCACTCGAGTAATTCACAGGAGAATTTTCACCCTGGAGGTCCAGCTCCAGCACTCTTTGTTGAAAAGCCCATCTTTCCCCCACTGGATTTCCCTTCCACTTTTGTCACAACTCTTGGGCATTATTTGTGTGGGTCTGTTTTGGGGGATTCTCTTTTCTGTGAGTTGACCACTCCAAGGACTGACAAGCTGGTCAACATATGGAGGTGCTTGTCATGAGGGACTGGGCCTGCTCTACTGATACATCCGTGTGGTGCATGCCCAAGTCAGTGGAAATCAGGTCACCTTGAGGAGGTGGGCAGTGCAGGGGGAGCTCAGCTATGAGGTTCTACTGGACATATCTATCCTCTGTCAATGCCACAAGTGTGTTTTTCAAAGAACTAGTTCACTCCAAGTTGTGAAATTTCTGTGTGTAGAGTTGTTGATAGTTTTCCTCTTGGTCTTTTTGGTGTCTACAGGGTCTGCAGTGACATTGCATCTCATTTCAGACAGTGGTAACTTGCCTCTTCTTTCTTTTTATTCTTTGCCAGAGAAGGTTTATCATTCTTCTCCTTTTCAGAGAACCAGCCCTTTCTCTACCGTTTTCTGTCTTCAATTTAATTTATTTCTGGCTCTGTTACTTACTTGGATTGATTTTGGGGTTCATATTGCTCTTCTTTTTCTAGATTCTTGAGGTGAGAGTTTGAATTATTTATTTGTTCTTCTTTCCTAATATACATATTTAATGGGAATGCTGTAAGTTTCCTACAAATTTTGATCAATTATATTTTCATTTTCATTTAGTTCAGTTTTGTTTGATTTCCTTTGAAACTTTCTCTCTGACCCATACATTATTTATAAGTATGTTTGGCTCCTAAGTATCCAGAGTTCTCTGTTTTCCTTTTATGCGTGGTTTCTAGTTTGATTCATTGTGTGGGAGAATCTGCTCTGTGTGATTTCAATTCTTATGCATTTCTTGAGGCTTGTTTTATGGCCCAGGATATTGTCTATTTTGGTATACAGTCTCCAGGCACTTGAAAGGATGTGTACTGTGCTGTTGTTGGGGGAGTTCTATAAATGTCAGTTGGATCCTATTTCTTGGTTAATGGTTTAGAATGATTTTGTATCAGCTTATTTTCTATCTCATTGGTTTACAGTTACTGAGGGGGGTGTGGAAGCTTCCAGTTGTAAATGTGGATTTGACTATCTCTCTTTTTAGTCCTGTAGGTTTTTGCTTCATGTATTTTGCAGCCCTGTTGTAACATTTAGGACTGTGGTTTTCTTTTATCGTAGTACATTCTTCTCTATCTCTGGCTGTTTTCTTTGTGTCAGAGTTTCCCTTACCTGGTATTAACATAGCCACTCATGCTTTTACCTTCATCTTTCCTATACTATTATACTTAAAGTGAGTTTCTTGTCAACATAATATGGATGGATCATGTTACGCTTTATCTTTTCATTAGTATGTTAGACCATTTACGTTTAATGTAATTATTGGTAAGTTAAGGCTTAAGTCTGCCATTTTATTTTGTGTTTTCTATTTGTTCTTTTCCTTTTTTTCTTTTCTATGTTTTATTTTTCCTTCCTTTCTGTGGTAACTTGAACATTTTTTAGAATTCCATTTTCATTCATCTATAGTGAATAGCCACTTTTAAGTGGCTACTCTGGGTATTATATTCCATTATTATAGTATATAATATTTGTATATATCTGTACGTGGGAGATATAAGGGGGAGGTCATGTGTAACTGGAGAGGCCACAGATAACATGTGCATATTATGCCACCTGTGGCAGGTTCAGGGATAGGTAAGAGCCCTTCCCTCCCACCTCCATCCCTTGTTGCCTTCTCTTTGTCAGGGTGGGAGACGCCCCCTGAGCCAGGCCCTCTTCTATTCAGGTCAAAGCTGCCTTGGATGTGGTGTCCCAGAAGATTGCAACCTTCACCGACGTTGGCAACAGCCTGGCGCACGTGGAGCACCTGCTGAAGGATCTCAGCAGCTTTGAGGAGAAATCCAGTGTGAGGGCAATGTCATGGGTCAGCTAGGTGGGGGAGCACAGCGGGCTCACCAGATGCTGCTCAAGACAGCACAGGGATTGGGCTCTCCTGCCAGGGAGGAGAAGCCTGGGTACCATGTGTAGGCCAGGGTCAAGGGGCCCTCCAGCTGCCCCCTCCTCTACCACCAGCCCATCCTCAGGTACTGGCCCTGCCCTGGGACCTCTGAGTCAGTTGCTGCAGATGGACAGTGCCTTTGCTGGGACCACTGTGGTGCCCAAGGTGTTTGCCCAAGAACCCCTCAGGGTATTGAGTGGCACTACAATTGACCATATAAGAGAAAGTGACAGGCATCCGTGCTTCTGGGTCACACCCCTTTGTGACCAGATGCCCCATTTGCCTCTGACAGAAATGACCTGAATGGTCTCTGATGACTGTCCTGCAGGTGGCCATGGGAAGGGCCCGGGCTCTGTGTCTGGATGGTGAGCAGCTTATTGAGAACAAGCACTATGCTATCGACTCAATCCGCCCCAAGTGTGAGGAACTCCGGCACCTCTGTGACCAGTTCACAGCTGAGGTTGGGAGGAGACGGGGGCTACTCACCAAGGCCCTGGGACTGCATAGCCTCCTGGAGACGGTAAGCATCCTGGTCCTGGAGACATTAGCTGGGGCTGCCAGCCCCACCCCCCAGCCACACCACTGACCACGGCCACAGCCCCCCAGCCACACCCTGGCCACTGCTGCCAGCCACACCCCTGGCCTTGGCAGCCACTCTACACTGGTCACAAGCAGTCAGACACACTGGCTCAGAGTAGCCAGCACTTCCTCTGTGTGGTCTTCTCTCCCGTTGGCCTGGGGGGTCGTGTCCTGATGAGTTGTCTGTTTCCGAGAATTCACTTGGAACTCGCTGTGCTAGTTAACCATGTGTTCACTTGTCTCCTCAGTGAACGTACATGTGGGTCTGGCTTATCCTTGGGGAGGGCTCTGTTCCCATGGGGGTCTGTGGACTTGGGGCAGAAGTATGGCAGACCAGACAGGTGAATGGGCACCACAGCAAGTCCTGCCCCTGACGGTACATCTTCCTCTGTTGCACCCTGTGACCGCAGTCCATGAAGTGGTGTGACCAGGGGATCTACCTGCTGGCCTCGCAGCCTGTGGACAAGTGCCAGTCCCAGGACGGGGCTGAAGCAGCCCTGCAGGAAATTGAGAAATTCTTGGAGACTGGTGCAGAAAACAAGATCCAGGAGCTCAGTAACATTTATAAGGAATATGAATCCATCCTCAACCAAGACCTGATGGTAAGGCTGGCTTGGGTTTCGTCTGCCGCCCTGCCTCCCTAAGTGGTGGGGAGTTCCCACTACTCTGTACCATTTCTGAGAGAACCATTGGCGGTGTCAGTGGGCAGTGGGCATTTGAAAGAAATGCAGGGTTGGAACGTCCTCACAGAAGTAACCTCTACCCCAGCCTTGCTAGGGGGATGCCCTGCTTCCCATGGCAGCTCTGTGATGTAGCCAGGTGCCTTAGGAAGTGGCACTCCTGGGACCCTGGTGCCAGGCCCCTCTTGATACTACACCAGAACTGGGCCTTCTAGCTCCTGCCCTCAGGGGCAGCTGGCTGGAAGCAACCCACTCCCTTCATGCAGCCTGCAGTGGTCCTTCATCGAGTAGAGGGGCAGCTGTGCCCTGCCCTGACACTTTCCCTCCTGGTATGGCACCCCTCTTCACCCACGGCAGCCAGAGCTGGTCACAACATCACAGCATCACACGTTACTGGCAGACACTGTGTGGTGAAAGTTTGTTTGGTCAGGACGTCTGTGTCCTGGGCAGTGTTACCACACCAGCTCCTGGGAGGCGTCTTACTAAGTGTGTCTCCCCAGGAACACGTGCGGAAGGTCTTCCAGAAGCAGGAGAGCATGGAGGAGATGTTCCACCGCAGACAGGCCAGCCTGAAGAAGCTGGCGGCCAAGCAGACACGGCCTGTGCAGCCTGTGGCCCCCAGACCGGAGGTGCTGACAAAGTCACCCTGCCCCTCACCAGGTGTGTGCGGGACCCCCAGACCATGAACTGAGTTCGACACACTAAGGAAACCACACACAACCTCTCCACATACCTCCAGCACCGCCCACTGCCCTCCCCACCATTCCTGTGGCTGGACCTGCGCCAGGTCCACAGCCTTCAGGCCAGTTCCCGCCTGTCCTGTGCTCTTGTGATAAAGTCTGATCCAAACTTAGCCACTCTCACTCACTAGTTGTCTGTGGCAGCTTTGGCACCAGGCTGGCCAACTCAGCATCATATCCATGTCTGTGTGGCCCACGAAACTGAAAACAGTGACAACCGAGGAGCCCCTCTGACTTCCCCCGACTTGTGCCTGTGACCTGTTCATCCTCAGAGCCAAGAAGGTGTTCTTCACACTCCCCTCAGACCTCTGTCCAGAGACCCCTGGCTATTTACATCCTGCATAGCTGGGGCCATGGCACAGCCCAACCGCCAAGACACAGCCTGCCTACAATGGTCCTGCCACACCCCATCCCACACCAGTCCTCCTCTGTGGCCAAGCCCTGTGCACCTCCTGTCACCTCCCTGCCTCAAAACACTCTCCTGCCCTCACTGGTATTCTCACATGAGAGCTCAGGCTGACTCACCTCTGCTGCCTTTCTCTGAACAGGTATGAGGCGAGGTTCTGAGAACTCCAGCTCTGAGGGCAGCACACTGCGGAGAGGGCCCTACCGGAGAGTCAAGGTGAGGCCATTCTTACGCGCTGGCACCACGGTGTCCTAGGGAGGCTCCTCCTGCTCCTGGTTCTCTGGGGGGTCTGTTCCCAGCATGCAGGCCCTGGGACACCTGCCATCCCCTTGCTGTCCAAGACTGGGCTCTGGCCTGAGTCGGGGTGGTTGGAACCACTCTGGCTATCTCCCAACCCTTACGCCATCATCCTCTGCAGAGCGAGATGAGCGGGAGCCGACAGGGCCGGAGCAGCTCTGCTGGGGATGAGGAAGAGAGCCTGGCCGTCCTGCGCAGGTGGGAGCTGTGCTCCAGCCACACAAGGGCCTGTGCCTGTGGCTGCAAGTGTCTGGATGAGGGACAGACCACATTCACCCCAGTGCTGAGGGGGCACACGCATGCATGTGTTGCAGGGTTTGTGCATGTGTGTTCTGGGATATGCATTGTGTGCATGTGGTGAGGTGCACCTGTGCATCTGTTCTGAGCTGTGTGCATGTGTGAGGCATGCACATGTGTGTGTATTCTAAGGTGTGCATATGTATGAGTGTTGTGAGGTGTGCACACATGCGCTGTTGTGGGATGTGTACTTGTATGAGGGTATTTTTACGTGTGTGGTGTGTGTTCTAGGGTGTGTAGGGTGTGCACACAGGGTATACATGTCCGTTTGGCATCATCATGTTTGAAGAGAAGAGAAATCTAAGTTTTCCTTAGGAAGGCCCCGTCCTCCCCTGGCCCACACTTGTGTGCTATGGTGACATGGATGCCCCATTCTCTCCACCCAGCCTAGCAGGAGAAGACCCTAGGAGTTCAGAACCTGAGGCCTGGGGCCAGGAGCCCTGCCCTCCCCCAGGGTCCTTGTGGCTACTCTACTCCTTCCCTGTGCCCCACCGGCCCCCTGGGCGAGGGGCTCCCTTGCACACCTGCATTGTTTCCATAGCCCCCGCACCCACTTGGGGCATCCTGCCAACACCTCCTGAGAGCCCTGGGATGAGATACCACATGTCACTTGTCCCTATAACCTGCAGGTTTTATCCCCAGCCGTGCTCAGAGCCTACCCCCAACGCTAGCTGCACCCTCCTCCCTAAGAGCCTCCCCAGAAGTCACCATCCCCATGGTGTTCAAGTCACACCCTATGCACCCAGTTGGCAGCATTCCCTTCGCACTCTCAAGGGCTGTGGGCAGCAGACAAGAGGGTCCTGGAGCGAGGTCACCTGAGCTGCCACAGGGGTTTCAGGCAGACAGCAGATGCCCCACAAGCACCTCAGGGTCCCAGCATGGCTCATTTATCTCTGGTGCCCACACACCTAGCACATAGATGCGCACATATAAGTGGGCTCAATTTGGGGGTGAAATGAGAGCAGTGGAGGAGGGGAGCCCCAAGTGGGAGCACCTACAGCCCCAGTAGGAGGCTCCACCTGCCAGTCACTGCCAGGTTTCATGCACAGTCCCACAGCCGTACACAACCACAGCCACTGGCCAGGAGGGGCATCTGAGCACAGGACTCCTACATGTGACTCAGCAGTGGCTGTTTTTATTTCTGTGGCCACACATGGGCAGTGGCTGCTCTGGGGGCATGTTGTCCTGAGTCCCGCTTACCCTAGGCTGCAGGTCCTCAGCATCAGGGAGCATGCCTGCTGAGAGGCAGGTCTCTTCCATGGCCCCTTTCAGCCCCTTTCAAGAGACAGGCCTCACTTCTGGGGCCATGGTGTCCTTGTCTACCTGCCCAGTCCTGACCTGTCTCTGCCCTGCCAGGCACGTGATGAACGAGCTGCTGGACACAGAACGGGCCTATGTGGAAGAGCTGCTGTGCGTCCTGGAGGTGAGGCCCCCACCATCCCACCACCTGGCCTCCTCCAGGGACAGGGCTCAGACAGGGATGCTGACATCATGCGGGGACCCTCATAGCAGCTGCTCCCAGTAGCTGCAGCAGGAACAGCTCAGGTGTCAGCACCGTGACACCGCGGAATCTGCAGGGTGGGTCTGACAGCAGTGATGTGGGCTGCTGGCCACACGCGTGACAGTGAAAGTCAGACCAAAGAGTGTACACAGCTTTCTGAAGAAAGTTCCAGAAAAAGCAAAACTAGTCCAGCGCAAGCGATCTGACGGGGTGGCCTGTGCCATGGGTCACTGCCTGGAAGGGCACCAGGGATGCCAGGGCTATCTCCCATCCTCATGCAAGTTGTGGTCCCCGTGGCAGTATGGACGTCTGAGTCACTTAGATGCCCACAGGTGGTGGTCACGGCAGTGTAGACGAAGGTCTGAGTCATCCAAGTGTACAAGCAGTGCTCATGGCAGCGTAGACATGTGTCTGGGTCACTCAGGTGCACAGGTGGTGGTCACGGCAGTGTAGATGGCTGAGTCACCCAGGTGCACAGGTGGTGGTCATGGCCGCGTAGACTCATAGATATATGATCTCCCCATCAGCTACACCTGAAAATAAAAGGTTGCAAAGGAAGCAAGGGAAACGTCGGCCCCACATAGAAGTCGGTGCTGGCTGTGATGCAGTTACACTTTGGGTGCTCCAAAGGAAGAGAGGGAAAATCAACCTCAAACAGAAGTCAGTGCTGGTTGTGACACAGTTACACCTCTGGGTGCTCTCCAGATGGTGGGTTGCAAATCATCAGTGAATAAATCTGAGCAGATTTGCTCATCCCACACTGGGACAGTGTCACCCAGCCCCAGCCCATGTGGCCACGGCCACAGCCAGGGCTCTGAGGTGGCTGTGGAGCTGCCGTGACACGGCCTGATCTTGAGAATGGGCTCTAGCCCAGGGTGCCCCTGCCCACCTCTTCCCTCCCCACAGGGCTACGCAGCCGAGATGGACAATCCTTTGATGACACATCTCATTTCAACAGACCTTCACAACAAGAAGGACATTCTATTTGGAAACATGGAAGAAATCTATCACTTTCACAACAGGTGGGGCCTATCCTCTGGTCACACACACACGTTTGGCAATCTCTGTCATGCCCAGTGCAGCTGCCTTCAAGGAGCTGGAACCAGAAAGGCCGTTCCAGGGGCAAAGCCTCAGGGGGCCATGGGCATGAGCAGGGGTGCCTAGGATGTACCCTCAGTAGGCTGTGGGTAGAGTGGGGGTGTCCAGGGTGCCCCCTCAGTGGGCTGTGGGTAGAGTGGGGGTGTCCGGGGTGCACCCTTAGTGGGCTGTGGGTAGAGTGGGGGTGTCCGGGGTGCACCCTCAGTGGGCTGTGGGTAGAGTGGGGGTGTCCAGGATGCACCCTCAGTGGGCTGTGGGTAGAGTGGGGGTGTCCAGGGTGCACCCTCAGTGGGCTGTGGATAGAGTGGGGGTGTCCAGCGTGCACCCTCAGTGGGCTGTGGGCAGAGCATAGGTGTCCAGGGTGCACCCTCAGCTGACCTTGGGCAAAGCAGGGTGTCCAGGTGTTCTCTGGGTCCCTGTGCAGTCCTTTGCCTCCCTGAGGAGTGCCCGGATGCCGAGTCATTCAAGAGCTGCTGCTAGAGGAGACAGCCCTGAGCACGCATGCCGTGTGGTTCCAGGAGACCAGCAGCCCTGCCCACCCCCTTGGCCCTGCCAACAGCATGTAGCACTTGGGGCAGCAGAGGCCACACCACTTAGCAAAGCCTATTTTGGTCCCATGTGGCTCTTGGAAAGAACAGCAGACCAGACCTGCCTCACTTGCCAGGGCACACTCAGGCTGCCTTTCCAGGCCCCTTGCTGGTCTTAGTGCTTTCTCAACTATTTCGGGAGCCTGTGGAACAACTGTCGGGTGGTCACCATGGGAGGCCAGCAGGCGGAGGCGTCTGCTTTATGTCCTGGAGGAGGTGGCATGAGTGGGCCCTACTTTACAGCACCGCCCTTGGGACTCAGGCACACTGGAGACCCCGTCATCAGCTCATCTTACCCACCATGTACAAAAGAGGCTGCAATGGTCAGCTGACCTGCCTAGGAACCCTCCCTCCCCACAGAGGTCCGGTAGAACCCTTGGAAGTCGGAAGATTCCTCAGCTCCCTTGAGGCCTTGAGTCCCAGCACAGATGGCTACGTCCCTGAATTGAACCCCAGGGCCACTTCCCCTCCTACCAGGATGTCCCAGTGGACAAATGCAAGTCAGAAACTTAGAGGGGAACCAGCCCTAGCATGCAGAGTCAGTGCTGTAGACGGGAGGCCCTGGCCGCAAAGGCTGTGGGCCATGTCTACAGGGAGCCCACAGACCTAGCCGGAGAAGGGTCAGCACCTCCAGGCCCCACAATCCCTCATCCACTCCTGGCCCCTCCTCCTTCCATGTGCACATGACCCCAGGAACATGAGGCCCAGGGGTTGTGTCTGCTCACCCTGACAGTGTGGCCTGGGGGCATTTCTGGGGACTGAGGGGGCTTTTCTGGGTGTAGGGGTCTGAAGTCAGTTGGGCATTGATGCCACACGGTGGTTTGACCTGTTTAGAGCAAAGTGTAAACATTCTCTGGAAAGCAGTGTCCCTGTGTCACCTCTGATGGCATCTGGCCAGGTGGAATTCCAGGACCTAAGGGCCTTCTCTGTGCAGGATCTTCCTGAGGGAGCTGGAAGGCTACGTGGACTGCCCGGAGCTGGTGGGCAGGTGCTTCCTGGAGCGGGTGCGTGAGCAGGCGTTTCCCACCACTACTGTCTCGGCCACTGAAAGACAACTCTAAATCCTCTTGCAGGGTCCCCTTCTAACCACTGAAGTCATGAAGTAAAAACTGTTTCAGTTTGGCTCAGATATGATATTTTGGGGAAGCACCGAAGAATAAAATTTTTTAAGTCCAATAACTAGTTCAAAAAGAAAAACTCTGAAACTCAAATATCAGTGATGCTGAAATTGTATGGTATCTAGGCTTTGAATGAAGGTTTTAGGTGAATCTGGGGTTTTCTTACCTGTCGATGAGTTTGGCTTTAGTCTTAGCCAGGGGACTGGCTCCAGCTCAGGGTTGACCAGGGCACTGCCAAGGAATGGCTTTGGAAAGTCGATCATGGCAGGAAAGGAAGACGGAGGGGGTGACCGGGGTGCAGCTAATGGGGAGCAGCCTTGCGTTTCTCACCCAAAATGGGCCAGGAAGAGGGTCATCTAAGGCTCCCACAGGAATAGCCTTTCCCTAGGACCCTCTGTGCCCTAGAACCTTCTGTCCCTTAGACTGATATGTCCCCTAGGTCCATTGTGTCCCTATAGCCAAAAGTAACTGTATTTCACACAGGGCTCAGATCTGGGTTTTGCTAAATAATTTGCTAAGTAATTTGCACAACTTCCAGAAAAAGCCCTAGAGGTTGAATGAGATGAATTAAATAGATGACCCTATAAACCACCTTCCAAGGGTAGAGGAGCAGAAAGCCCAGCCTGGGAATTGGTGGGGACCAAGACGGTCCCTGGGGAGGGGCAGGGGCCTCCTGAGCTCTGAGATGGGGGGCTGCCAGTTGATGTCTGCCCTCCCACACAGATGGAGGACTTCCAGATCTATGAGAAGTACTGTCAGAACAAGCCGCGCTCGGAGAGCCTGTGGCGCCAGTGCTCTGACTGCCCGTTCTTCCAGGTACATCTCTGCCCCTTCAGGTGTGGTGCCCGGCACCAGCCGGCTTTGACATGAGGACAACATGACTGTGTCGTTGACTGCAGGAGTGTCAGAGGAAGCTGGACCACAAGCTGAGCCTGGATTCCTACCTGCTGAAACCAGTCCAGAGAATTACCAAGTACCAGCTGCTGCTCAAGGTAGGCCTCTAGGGCACCGGCAGCCAGCTCCCACCTACTCCTCCCCAGTTTGGCTCAGATATGATATTCTGGGGAAGGGCCTGCTCTCCTGGCCAAGGGACACCCCCTCTGAGCCATATTCCTCCCCTGCATTGCACCTGGCTTGTCCAGATGTTGTGGAGGGCCTACTGCATGGCCACCACTGCTGAGAGCACTGGGACACAGGAAACAAAGAGTCTGGCCCCACAAGTTTCTGCTTGCTGGAATTCCGTGCTGACCCGCCCACTGTCTGAATGGCTTTGCACACGTCACTGATGGGGGAGGCTTGACCTGGGAGATTCTGGCCATGGGTTTGCCATGTGTGGCCCCCTCCAGCTCACTGCCTTTAGCCGGGGTCACAGCAGATGGGGAGCACCTGTGGGGTGGGGTGGGTGCCACTCTCACCTGCAAGGCCCATGTCAGGGTTGGGCACCCTCTGCACCTGCGACAGCGCCCTACTCACCTACCCACAGGAGATGCTCAAGTACAGCAAGAGCTGTGAGGGGGCTGAAGGGCTGCAGGAGGCACTCAGCTCCATCCTGGGCATTCTCAAGGCTGTGAACGACTCCATGCACCTCATCGCCATTACCGGCTATGACGTAAGCAGCACCAGGTGCTCCGGGCTTTCTCCCTACTCAGCAGCACAGTCTGCCGTGCAGGCAGCTCAATGGCCCCTCAGTGCTCAGAGGTTTGGGGTAACCGCACCACCTGGGCCCTGGCAGGAGCCAGGTCTGAGTCCAGCAGTCCAGGGTGGTCCTGAGACAACCAAAGTCCCAGGTTGCCACCTGTGGGCTTACTGGCCCCTCAAGAAGATCTGGGCGGACCCCTCAGAAGCGCAGCTTCTACAGTGGTTTGTGGGCTGGTGACTCACAGGTGGGCTACAAAAGGCAGATTTCTCCCTCCTTCCTCGCCCTTCTGCCTCCTTCCTCACTCCCCCGGTCAGGTCAGTGCCGTATTTCCCTGCCTCTCCATGTCTGCTCAGCATCACCCTGGGTGTTTTCAACTTAATAGACTTGATATTTTTAGAAGCTTCATGTTTATGAAATAATCGTGTGAAGCACAAAGTTCGCACATGACCCTTGCCCCCAAGGTTTCCTGGGGGACCCCTTGCAATGGTGTGATGTGCCTGTCACCATTGGCAGCCAGCACTGCTGCGCTGTCACTGACCATAGGAGGTTCATGTGAGCCACATGCCTGGCACTATGGGCTTTGCGAGCCTAGACAAACACAACATCCTCCTCCCCCCCAGGGCAGCAGTGCACAAAGGAGTCTCCCTGCCTCAAAGGTCCCCCTCCCCTCTGCCCTTCCCCTGTCCCAGCCTTGTGCCACCTCCAGGGCTTTGTCCTTCCCATGTCCTGAGGGCAGCCCTGCAACATGTGCCTCTCCAGACAGGCCCCCTGGCGCATGTGCCCTCAGTTGTGACATGTCCTCACCCTTCATTTCAGGGCAACCTGGGCGACCTGGGCAGGCTGCTCATGCAGGGCTCCTTCAGCGTGTGGACAGACCACAAGAGGGGCCACACCAAGGTAAAGGAGCTGGCCAGGTTCAAGCCCATGCAGCGGCACCTGTTCCTGCACGAGAAGGCCGTGCTCTTCTGCAAGAAGAGGGAGGAGAATGGCGAGGGCTATGAAAAGGCACCGTCCTACAGCTATAAGCAGTCCCTGGATGTAAGCAAGGCCACTCATGGCTCAGCTCACCTTGAGCGGTACCTGTCTGGGGCCAGCACTGACACTCAGCTCTCATGAGGGTGGGGGGCTGCCACCATCACTCTGTTTCTGGTCTCAGTGTATATGTTCACATGGTCCCGGCTGTGCCTGCAGATGACTGCTGTCGGCATAACGGAGAACGTGAAGGGGGACGCCAAGAAGTTTGAGATCTGGTACAACGCCAGGGAGGAGGTCTACATCATCCAGGTGGGAAGGGAGTGCCTTGAGGCTTCTGGTGGGAGCTGGTGTTTAGAAACCTCCCATGCGGTTTGGTCCAGAGCAGCCACTGTTTCAGCTGCCCTGGGCTATCTTTAGCATGAGCTAGACCCAGCATGAAATACAGGAAGATGTGCAAATTCAGGGAGGCAAGAGTGACCACCAGGAGACAGGTTCACCCTCCCACATCCCCAGGCAACATAGGAGAGGGCTGGTGTGCGTCCAATACATGGGACTCGTCCTGTGGCAGGCAGGACGGGGCCTGTATCTGCCCTGTGGGGCTGACATGGTGGGGCTAGGGGAGCTTGAGGTGTGGGTTCAGGGGCAGCATCCCCTCTATGAGCCATCATGAAGGATTGAGCCCAGTGTGGGGTGTGCCTCTTCTGCACCCTGCAGAATTTTGATACATGGATGGTCTGGCCCCAGGGTTATATGTGGGCTGCCCTGCCAGAAGGCAGCACCAGTAACACCCCCGCATAGCAGAAGCAGGCCCAGGAGCCGCTGACTATACCTGCAGGGCCCCACCATATACCCGCACAGCCCCAGGCCTGAGCTGCAGGGCTTTGTGCCGTGATGAAGCAGGAGAGTGGCCGCAGCTGTACATGTCACTCCTGGCACAGCTGCCCTCCCCCTGGTGCTGTCACATCTGCAATGGACTGCAGGCTGATGTCCTCCTTGTCCCCTAAGACAATGTTGAGCCAAGACCATGTCCCAGAGAGGACAGGTTCTTCCACTTTTACTCAAGGGTCAAGCAGTGGCCTGCAGTCAGTCGCTGGCTGGTGTTGGATTGCCCAGGGGCCAGGCCACAGCTCACACTTAGCAACTTGGTTGCTGGTCCGTAAGATTGTCAAGAGGAAGATGCCAAAACATGTTTTATCAGGCCCTCACCTTTGGGCCTTTCTCTTGGGAACAGGCACCAACCCCTGAAATCAAAGCAGCCTGGGTGAACGAGATCCGGAAGGTGCTGACGAGCCAGCTGCAGGCTTGCAGAGGTGAGAGCATCTCCACGTCGTGCGCGCACAGCTTGTGCCCACACACACTTCCATGTGTGTTCAGAGCAGCCACAAAATTCCTAATACTGCAAGAAGCTCAGCACGTGGGAGGGAGGAACTGGTCCCACAGGTGAGCCCAGACCTCACCCTCATGGGTGGTCTGTCTGCTTTCCCCTCAGAGGCCAGCCAGCACCGTGCGTTGGAACAGTCCCAGAGCCTGCCCCTGCCTGCCTCGTCTAACACCAGGTGAGCCCAGACACTGGCCAAACACCAGCACTGCAGGGACATCAGAAAGGAGGGCTTTCGTGGGTACCTAAGTCTATGTGGCCTTGGCCATTGGCATGTCCTGGGTATTGGGTTTGCCCATAGCCACTAGGGTGCTATTCATCCAGGGATTACGTGCCAGTGGGTCAGTCTCAGAGGGTCAGCTTCAAAGACCTGTGCCCTGGACCCTCTGACCATCCTCTGTGGACAGTTTCCCAGCACAGGCACACCTGCCTCAGGGCCTTCCACATGGCAGGTGATCACCCATGTGTCAAGCTGTACTCGAGCCTGTAGCCCACGTACATGTGGGCATATTTCAGACAGTGGCCTCCACCGCAGCTTCACTATCTTTTCTGCCCTTATTTTGCCTTTGTTATCTTTCTCATTGACTTGGTTTTTTCATATTATTTTTCCTATTTCTTACATAAGCCACCTTTAATCATTCATGGAACAGAATAATATGGCCTAAATAAATAATCCATAGGACAATAGTTTTAAAAGTGAAACACCTCCATCAAAACCCCACACAAACCTCCAACTTACCAGCCAGCTGGGACTCTTCTGGCTGCATGTGGCTCCCTGCAGGCATAAGTTAGAGCTCATGGCCTCAAAGACCATGGCCGTGGAGAGCCTCCCAGGATGCCAACAAACTAACCAGGCAACATGCTTCTCTTTCTCTTCTGGTGTGACGACATCATCAGTCCCTTGCAGGGGAACACAAGAAACATCAAAAAGCTGGAAGAGAGGAAAACTGACCCCCTGAGCCTGGAAGGCTATGTCAGCCCAGCACCATTGCCAAAGCCCCCCGAGAAGGGCAGAGGTGGGTGTTTGCAGTGACCAGGCCTTGCAGGGGGCTGTACCCAGTGTGGGAGGAGTGTGCAATTTCCCACAACTCAGGTGGTTTACAGAGGTCCACCAGGACCCTGGAACCCACAGAGGAGCCCCTCACTCACAGGCACCATGCATCCCCAATTCATCCCAAGAAATGACCCAACTGCGACCTAGCATGTGACCTCCTCACAGGCTGTGGGTGCTCTTTCCTGCAACAGCTGAGTGTGCTGCCTCTGGCGCCGGTGCCCTCTGCATTCTGTCTTTCTCTTCCTTCCTAGATGATGTGGTCACTAGCTCTACCTCAGAAAGCTCTGCGCTTTCCCGAAAGCGCTTTACCCTGCAGGGCCTTGCTAACATCAAAGGTCAGAAAGGTAATAAAGGCACCCTCCTGACATCTGCCTCCCACCAGAGTCCCTCCCCCCAGTAGCATGTCTGTCGCTTGTTGTGACCTCCGTGAGAAGCCCTGCTTCCAGCCCGTGCATACCTGGAGTTATTTTCTCAGGGAGCCTTTTCTTCGTGAAGGCCAAGGAGCCTCCCAGCCTGCTCAGGAACAGTGTGCGGCTCCTCCCTGCCCCTTCTCCCTCTTCTTCTCTTGCTTTTCTGCTGAGTCCCCAGCAGAGCTTTAACCATGTGCTGTCAGTGTCCTCAGTACCTTTCTGGGGCAACTGCTAGTGGACAGGCCTGATGTCTTTGAGAGTTTTAGCAGCTCGCAGCTGGTGAAATCTCAGGAAAGAAATGTGCTGATAAAGCCACAGAGCTGCCTGGGCACAGGTGGATCCATCCGGGATTCTTGAGGCTTTTCCAGTTTGTAAAATAGTGTTAAATTGGCCTCAGTCTTGAAAGAAACAAGCAAACTACAAAGTCTGACAGATGAGACCTAAGGAAAGGCACCTAGGGACACCCTAAAATGCCACCCCTGGTCTGATGTGCGTCTGCTTGCAATAAGCCCTGCCCTCTCCCGGCCTCCCCGCCAGCATGAGCCCTGTGCCCTCTGCCCCACACTGCAGTCCTCACGCTCTGTCTCCTTTATATTCTGCCTCTTCCTCCTCCCGCAGCTTCTCCCACCAGTCCTGACAAAAAAGCCAAGCGGCACGAAGTAAAGAGTGACCCGACTCCCTTTGGTTTGCGAGGTAGAGCGACGCACCCTCGGGTCCCAGCTGCCACTCACCCATCTGGCGGGAGCATGGTCTGCTCAGCCGCCATGACAGCTAGGCTGAGACCCTGAGCAGGTCTTCATGGCCAGCAGCACATCTGTGCCTTTGTTCAGCAGCCAGTGCTCAGCGGCAGGCCCTGTGTGGTGTTGCCCTTCTCAGCTGACTCCTCACAGCAGACCCACCAGGTCCATGGCCACTGCCCTCGTGCTGGCAATCCTTTCTCCTGTCACCTGGCCAGCCAGGGTAGGGGTTGGGGGGGGTGGTATGGGGTGGGTCTCGCTGCTCAGAGGGCCTGGGCACTTGCATCCTCCCCAATAACAGTGCTCATCACGGCCCCCATCACAGACCCTGTCACAGGCTGTGCCATAACTGTGAGGCCCCTTCTCCCAGGGGCACAGGCGGATGGGGCCTCCCTGTCTGGACTCAGCCTTATTCTCCGCCTGCCTCATGTTCTGAAGGTAAAAACTGCTCCAAGATGGCCAAGGACTTTCACTGGCCAGGCTGAGCATCTT
The DNA here is from genome assembly GCF_000181295.1 of Otolemur garnettii. NCBI lineage: Eukaryota > Metazoa > Chordata > Mammalia > Primates > Galagidae > Otolemur > Otolemur garnettii. The sequence goes on along the minus strand of NW_003852556.1, from coordinate 843,770 downwards.
CACTGCCAGGAGAGGATTTCATGTTTTTAATCCTCTTGCATTTTCAAAAATGTTGTCAAGGCCCCAAGAGACATAATCAGAACCAGTCCTTCACCCACCCCAGAGACCACTCACACCACCAGGGCCAGTGGGTTCCTGTCCTCAGATGCACTCAGGCTGCAGGCCAAGACCTCCTACTGACACCGGGTACAGATTAGAGTCCAGGAGCTCCCTGAGGGTCTCAAGTACTACGTAGCCTACAAGCGGCACTGGGGAGAGAAGAGCCCCTTCCCTATGGGCAGCCTCCTAGGAGGGTCTGCTTTGGCCTAGTACCTATATCTGCCAGCACTGTCCCCACATGTTCCTCGTGTAGGACACTGGTGCAGCAGTGGAGGGGGGCTTGGTCCAGCCTCCCTCCCCAGGGTTACATGCAGCTGCAGCCATGCTCTGCCTCTCAGGCTTGCACCTGCCACAAAGACAGCTCAGCCCCACAAGGTGGAAAGGCTGACAGTGAGGTGTCAGAGCCATCTGCCTCCTGGCTTTCCTGTGGGTACCCATGACAGAGCTCTGGTCTTCCTGGCTGGCCTGTCCCAGAAAGCCTCAGCCCTGTCTTTTTGAAGGCTTCCTGTAGGACTAGTTTACAGAAAATGGAGGTGACCATACAATGGGTCACCTGGCCCAGTACCCTTGTGAGAAATCCCAGTGTCCCAGTTGGGTGAAGCCCAAAGTCATTGGGTTCCCACACACTTTTGTCTCCTATACCAAGGCCGGCACCTTAATGTAGTTAGACCCACTCTTAGCTGCCCCTTCCCACTGTTCTGATGGAGGAACTGCCCAGCCAAGAGGCACCTGACCTGCATCACACTGCCCTCCCCCCCCGCCCCTGTGCTCTGGGTGGGAAGGTCAGCATGGCAGCTAGAAACTCATGTCCCCACTTCTTACGCAGATGCAAGCCTGGCTATCCCTGCCCCAGAGCCCAGCCCAAGAGGGTGACTCTCAGAGGCCTCCCACCATCTCACCTGGTTTGGAGGCCCAGCCCCCAACCCTGTGCTGTACAGATGGCAGTGCCTCCCCAGCACAGGCGTCCCACTCCCAAGCGTTGCTGGCCCACCGAGGCTCCGCAGCAGGCAGGGCACAATCATCTACCATGTGGCTCTTGTGTGGCCCTCATGTGGCAGCACCTTCCTAACAGGAAGGCTCGTGCTCCTGTGCACCTAGCAGGATTTGGGGCTGGGTATGCCCAGGCTTGAGTCGATGGCTATCTGCCTGACGTGCTGTTTTGTCCAGTGTCTTTAACGCCAGGTAGCCAGGGGCTCGTCTTACCACTGGCATCTGTGGTGTTCATCAGCATCTCGGGCACATCCTCTTGGACCTCCCCTCCATGGGGGGGTTCAGTTGCTCCCCTTTAGGGACAGCTGGCAGAAGGAACACACATGAAGGGCCATGAGTAGTCTGGAGTCCAGAGAGGTGTTTTGTGCACCCCGGGCTGGGGTGGGAATCCCAACCTCCTGGTTCAGCAGCTCTGTGCCCCGGTTTGCCCACCATGCAGTGAGGATCATGACCCCCCTGCTTTCATAGGTCAACAGCTCGGTGAGCTTATTTGGAACTTTTCCTGCTGGGCTGATAAGTGTTGAATGTTGTCAGTTAACTGAAAACACTTTTCCCTGGAAGGTGTTTGCTGTAGGGCCCAGGTGCACATGGAGTGGTGCCTGGCAGGGCCAGCTCCCACCTACAAGGGCACCCACCCTGGGGGGATCTGGGCCTACTTCTCCTACCAGGTGGGCCTCACAGACAGGGCAAGTGCAAGCCAGGTACCTTGGAAGCCTGCAACGTAACAAGTCTCAGTACAAGACTGGGAAGACGACATGGAGCTGTGGCAGTCGTGGACCCTGGCTTGAACAGATGGTGGTCTTACTGGACCCTGTTCTTCTCTCAGGTTGGAGCAAGACACTCCCCTCACCAGAGGCCCCTATGGACGATGGGGAGTGGTCCAGTGCAGAGGAGCCTGTCAACTCCTCCGATGCAGAGGAAGATGTTAGCAGCCCCCCAAAGAAGCTGGTAACTGAGACTTGGGGCCCCCAGGGGGCCTAGAAGGTGCATCAGGCCCCCCAGGAAGTTGGTAGCGCAACTGGGCATCCCTGTGGGTCTGGAAGGCATCACTTGGATGGATTTTGGGGCCCCAGGTCCTCCTGACATCTCTGACTCAGAGCTGCTCTGTCCATGGGATTGAGGCCCAGTGCCCAGGCTCCCTTTAGCTCTGAGCTCTGGTCTCCCTTTCACAGAGGCCTCTGGGCTCACCCTCTTTCCTGGGACAGTCATACCCCAACCACCTCCCAGGATAGCCTGCCCCAGGATAGCCTCACTAACTTAAAGCTGTTCCCACATCCAATCTCACAAGAAAACTGGACTATCCTAAGCATGGATTTGCTTTCTAGACTATGTCCTATTTTTGTTATTGAAAGGAAAAGCTGGCTCGGCGCCTATAGCTCAACCGGCTAAGGCGCCAGCCACGTACACCTAAGGTGGCGGGTTCGAATCCCCAGCCC
>NW_003852556.1:825737-840967 GCF_000181295.1 Otolemur garnettii | reverse complement strand
CTATTGGCCAGCCCATACTGGGCCTGGACCATGGACACATCTGGGAGGCTCTGGGGGCCAGTGCAGCAGGTGCAGGAGGGCTCTCAGGGCACATGGGCAGGCTGGACGCAGGGATCAGGGCCTGGTTCCCAGGGGTCATTCCCTCTGCCATTGGGGCAGCTTCTACAGCTCAGCCTCTGCATCCCACAAACCTGCTTCCCCACATCTGTGCAGGCCTAGCTCTAGGCACTAGGGACAAAGTGGGGACAAAACACATGAGTCTCTACCCTCAGAGGGGACTTAGTGAGACATAGTGGGACATGTGGCATGTTGGGGGAGGATAGCACCAGGAAGGTAAACAGGGAAGAGGAAGTCTCATGGTGCTAGTGAAAGAAGAGAACAGCACCAAGGGGAGGGTGGTGCTGCAAGTCCAAAGGGCCTGGGGCAAGGAGTCTGCTTGGAGACCAGCAAGAATCCAGGAGGTTGGCTCATTTTAGGTTGGCATGTCATGACGTGAGGTGGGCACCCTTAGGACTGGGGACCTTTCCAAGTTAAGTGTAGAGATTCACCAGAAGCTCCGAGGCATTTTACATCCCTCTTGCTATTCGGTGGTCTGAAGTCCCCCAGATATCATGCCTGTGCCACAGCCACTGGCCATGCAGACACCCCACTTGCCTGCTGCTGTGAGAGGTGCATGCTGATGCACTGGCACCTGTGTCCCTCTGCCTACTGCTAGGTTCTGGGCACACACGCGGTTGTGGTGGGCCATGAGGAGGGCGGCCCTGACACCCTGGCTGTGAGGAGCGGGAACACAGTGGAGCTGATCCAGGAGGGTGACGAAGGCCGGTGGTAAGATGCCCGTGTGAGCCCGTGCCTCAGCCCCACGGCACGTGGTGGCCGGCTAACCGCCACCCATTGCAGGTTTGTCCGGGACCCGAGCACAGGCAAGGAGGGCTGGGTGCCGGCCAGCAGCCTGTCTGCCCCTCTTGGCAAATCCAGCTCGACCCAGTGCCTGAGCAGCTCAGGTAAGGCTCGGGCTCTGCCCCAGCCATGCCCTGGGCCTGTTTGAGGAGAGGGCTCCAGTGTCGAGGAAGCAGCCAACGCCGCACCGTGTCTACCTGGTCTCCCCGCAGAGTCCAGCCCGGGGTCGGCCGTGCTAAGCAACTCCTCAAGCTGCAGTGACAGTGGCCAGGCCCCCTTCGCTGACCTACAGGGCTAGGCCGGCTGTGGACAATCAGGCCGCAGTGCAGGAGACCAACATGCGAACCCCTACGTTTTCTTTCTCTTGGGCTTGCTTAGTTTGGTGAGAGGACAGTGCTCTAAGATGTCCTAAAAGGGAGGACCCTAATCGCCCCACATGAGCCACAAAGGCGGCTGGGGCCAGGGCCAGACACTAGACTCTCCAGAGCAGAGGCTAGGTCCATGGGAAGATCCAGTGCACAGAAGTTTCCTTAGAAGATCTGGAGTGGACAGAGGGGGCCATAGGCAAGCAGGCCTCTGGACTTCTGTGCTCAGCCTAGCTGGTGAGAAAGACTACCGGAGCTGTTTCCAAGAGACCAGCAGCCCGAAGGGAGAGGGGACTCTCGTCTTTCACAAGTTTTAGGGTTTTTTTTTAACAGGGATTAATCCCATGGCCATTTTTCATGGTACTTTGGCCTCAGATCTTTACCAAGAATCACTGTGTTTACATGAAATGACAATTTGATACTGTATTTGATATAAAACTATTTTTTTGTTACTGGGGTTTACATTGAAGCATGTGGTTTGTACCACTAAATGATTTAGGGATCTCTCACGGAAACTGATGGCACCCCCAAAGCTCACCTAGTCACACTTGAGTGAAATCTTGTTCCTTAGTGACATCAGGTGGCATTTCTACAACTGGAAGCAGTTAGGAACCAAGAAGATTGCTTTACCTATGTAGATTTCATTTTCAAAGGAGGATTCAAACTATAATTTAAGATAGTAACATTCTTTTCTACAAAGAGTGGGGGGATTTGATTTTTTTAAAGAGCTTTACTGTGTTAGGATATTTTTATTATTTTTAAAGAAAACACAAAGACCCAGTTTCTGCAGGGCATCCTTTGAACTGGTGCTGTCATCAGGGCTCAGCCTTGCCGGGACAGTACCTCGGTCTAGCACCACCTGCCTCGCACACAGGCAAACTCTCCGCCCTGTCTGGGGCATAGTCACCCTGAGCACAGAAATGCCAACAGGGAGAGTTTACTGTATTCAAATCATGGCAGAACTGGAAAGAAAATGCTTCTGTCTCATTCCTTTTTATGTTTCAGAAACAAATTCTGTTCTTTCTAAATACGTTTCTGTGTCTAGCCAGGCCTCTGTTTGTGTGTGTGAGTATCTGAGTGTGTGTACATGTGTGTCTGGGTGCAAAGCTGTGTTCACATGTCCATGCTGCTGCACCGTCTCCTTGGTGCCCAGGTCTTTCTGCCATGGAGACTGGCCCAGCTGTGTTCCCTCCAGGTCTCCAAACAAGTCACTCTCCCTACCCTGTGGTGTGCAAAGCCATTGCTGGCCAGACCTCTAGAGATGGAAATAAAATAGAAAATGTGCAAAGACTCAGTAGCTTTTCTTCTGGTGTGTTAGTTATCTGGGAAATGACATGTAACGCTATGTATGTACTACCTTGTTCTGACTCTGCTCCTTCCGTCTCACTGCGGATGGCTCCTCTGTCATGTGATCTCCCCCTCATAAAGGCACTTTAAAATGTACGTTTCATACACTGTTACTGGGGTTTTTTTACTGCTGATGTAAATGAGGTTTAATGATCAGAGTTCTTTATTGTATGGATGAAGTTTGAATAAATACAATCCACTCCCTGCTGTCTGCCTCTGTCTGTCAAGGCACAGAGTTTCCCTCCTGAAGGCTTTAAGGGCAGCAACACGGCTTGTGCAAGGTGTCACAGCAGAGAATAGACGGCGGCCAGCCAAGCGGATTAGGGTGAGGCAGAGTCCCCGAGCCACATGTGCTTCATTCTGCTGGTGATGACCGTGAAATAGCCAGAGTCATACGGAGCAACGGCGAGAGCAGTGCAGAGGAGCAGGGTGATCATATGACCCAAAACGAGAGAATAAAGGAAGGTTGTTGATCCATCAGAAGCGTGGTGGACGGGAAACACTGTGATATGGAGAAGATGAGCACAGTGCACCAGACTCACAGGCGTGACCACCTCGGACTGGCCTCGTGGAAGAGCGTCAGATCAGATGTAACAAGTAGCTGCTAAGAGAGACCATAAAACAAAACTATACAAAGGCCGAATATAAAAGAAAGGAAAAAGATGAAACAGACAACCATTAGCTGAAAGACAGCTAGCTGTGATAGCAATAAATGCCAGCAGCCTACCAGATGGGATTCAGGACAGTTAATGGCGTAAGACAGCGATTTGCAACTGGTGTACCATGAGAGGATCTTAGGTGTCCCACAAAAAAGTTTAAAGATTGTTAAATTATTTTTGAAGGAAGTTCAAATCACAATAAATGTTTTCTTTTTTGCACTCTTTTTTTGATCAGAATAATAAATTAAGTGCCATGGAAGTTTGACTGTAGGTTCTCAAGTGAGCTGTGAGATAAAAAAGGTGAAAACACTGGCATAAGAGGACACTGCAGGCAATCACAAACTTGTAAGCACCTGACAATAACTCCAGAAACTCAGAAAGCAAAATTCCCAGTCATGTGTAGGACATTAGCTATCTTGTGGAAAGTGATCCCCATTTGTCCCTAAAAACAGAGAAATGTGCATTTTTTTCCTACACATATGGAACATACCCATAATATTTACAAAACAATGAAAATGATGATTTAAAAAATGGTATTTTGAATCTAAGAACATGTTTCTCCCCCTGGGTTAGTGAGGAAATTCTCTGGGCTCAGCTGTCTTTAGAACTGGGCACTGAACACAGTGCTGGGGCATCAGCTTGGATTGGCTAAAAGTATCTGATTTTTTACATGACAAAATGAATGAGTTAACCATTTAAAGAAACTAAAAATTAAGACGTGCATAACTCAAAGCATAAAAAGGAGTTAGTACAATTAGAACAAAATGCCAAAGGCAAAACAAATCAAAACCTTCAGAGGCATGGTCATAAAAAAAAAAATCAAAAGGTGGCACCTGTGGCTCAAGAGGCTAAGATGCCAGCCACATCCACCAGAGCTGGTAGGTTCGAATCCAGCCTGAGCCTGCCACACAACAATGACAACTGCAACCAAAAAATAGCCGGGCGTTGTGGCAGGCGCCTGTAGTCCCAGCTACTAGGGAGGCTGAGGCAAGAGAAACTTAAGCTCAGTAATCTGAAGTTGCTGTGAGCTGTGATGCCACAGCACTCTACCCAGGGTGATAGCTTGAGGCTCTGTCTCAAACAAAAAAAAAATCAAAACTTGGTTCTCTGAAAAATAAATTTTTTTTCACTTTTTTTTTGTTGTTCAGGATTCATTGAGGGTACAGAGAACCAGGTTACACTGATTGCATTTGTTACGTAAAGTCCCTCTTACAATTGTGTCTCACCTCCAAGAGGTATGTCACACACCATGACCACCCCCCCGCTCCCTCCTTCCCCCCTCAACTCCCCCATTTCCCCTCCCCCCACCTTGTACTAGGTCATCAATTGTCCTCATATCAAAATTGAGTACATTGGGGTGGCACCTGTGGCTCAAAGGAGGAAGGTGCCGGCCCCATATGCTGGAGGTGGCAAGTTCAAACCCAGCCCCAGCCCCCAAAAAAAAACTGCACAAAAAAAAAAAAGAACAAAAAATCAAGTACATTGGATTCTTGCTTCTCCATTCTTGTGATGCTTTACTAAGAATATGTTTCAACTCCATGCAGGTTAATACAAAAAATGTAAAGTCTCCATCTATTTTCAGTGGCTGAATAGTATTCCATGGTATACATATACCACAGCTTGTTAATCCATTCCTGGATTGGTGGGCATTTACATTGTTTACACATTTTGCCAATTGTAAATTGAGCTGCGGTAAGTAGTCTAGTGTGAATGTCCTTATGATAAAATGATTTTTTTTCTTCTGAGTAGATGCCTAGTGATGGGATTGCAGGATCAAATGGAATGTCTAGTTTGAGTTCTTTGAGGATTCTCAATACTTCCCTCCAAAAAGGTTGTATTACCTTGCAGTCCTACCAGCCATGAAAAAGTGTTCCCTTCTCTCCACATCCATGCCACATCTGCAGCTTTGAGATTTTGTGATGTGGGATGTTCATAGTGGGGATAGGTGATATATCAGGCTGGTTTTGATTTGCATTCCTCTGATGATTAGAGACAATGAGCATTTTTTCATATGTTTGTTAGCCATTCATCTATCTTCTTTAGAGAATGTCATATTCATCTCTCTTGTCCATTGATATAAGGGATTGTTGGCTTTTATGTTGATTAAGTTCTTTGTAGATTCTAGTTATCAAGCTTTTGTCTGATTCATAATATGCAAATATATTTTCTCATTTTGATGGTTGTCTCTGCTTTGGTTGTTGTTTCCTTAGTTGTACAGAAATTGTTCGATTTAATTAAATCCCCATTGTTTATTTTTGTTGTTGCAATTGCCACTGACGTCTTCTTCATAGTCTTTCACCAGTCTGATACCTTCAAGTGTTTTCTCCACACTTTCTTCAAGGATTTTTATTGTTTCATGCCTTAGATTTAGATCTTTTGTCCATCTTGAATCAATTTTAGTGAGTGGAGAAAGGTGGAGGTCCAGTTTCAGTCTTTTACATGTGGTTCTCCAGTTCTCCCAGCCAATCCAATCAGGGAAGAGAAGGAAATAAAAGACATTTAAATGGGGGCAGAGGAGATCAAACTCTCCTATTTATTGAACAGGGAGTCTTTCCCCTAAAGTATGTTCTTGTTTGGTTTATCAAAGAGTAGGTGGCTATAAGATGTTAGTTTCATCTCATGGTTTTCTATTCAGTTACAGATGTCTGTGTCTCTATTTTTGTGCCAATATCATGCTGTTTTGATCACTATTGCCTTGTAGTACAGCCAAAAATCTGGTGGGATGATACCTCCCACCTTTGTTTTTACTGCTAAGAATTGCCTTGGCTATATGGGGTTTTTTCTGGTTCCATGCAAAATGAAGAATTTTTTTTTCCAAATCTTGGAAGTATGATGTTGGTATTTTAATGGGGATTGCATTAAATCTGTAGATTGTTTAGGGGAAGCATAGACATTTTAACAATGTTGATTATTCCCGGTCATGAGCATGGTATGTTCTTCCATTTGTTAATATCTTCTGCTATTTGTTTTCTTAGAGTTTAATAATTTTCTTTCTAGAAGTCCTTTACCTCTTTTGTTAGGTATATTCCTAGATATTTCATTTTCTTTGAAGCTACTGTGCGGGGAACTGTGTCTTTGATTAGCTTCTCATCTTGGTTGTTAGTGGAATGTACAAAGACTTCTGATTTGTGGACATTGATAGAATGCTGATAGGGTATTTGTTGATTATAGGAAGGTAAAGAAAAGGCAAAATGTGGTCAGTCTTCAGGATGCAAATATATACTGAATAAACAATCTTTTAAGTCAATGACATATAAATACTAATTGGAAGGGATCGTGGAGGGTAAAGGAAGTCCTGGTTGCAGGGGACCCATGGGAACAATAGTTTCATTAACTTTGCAAAGATTGATGAACATTCTCCATTTGCCTGATTTCTTTTTTACAACAAAAACAGAAGAATTCCAAGGGCTGGTAGAGGGCTCACTGTGTCCTTGCTCTAACTGTTCCTGAATTAAAAATTGTAAGGTGTCCAGTTTTCTCTAGTTACTGGCCACTGCTCCACCCACACTGGATTATTGCTCTTCCAAGATAACTTGAGAGCATACTTTGGGGAAGTGGCCTCTATGCTAAATTTGACATTTGAAAGGAATTAGTATGAGAGGAAGGTATGATTATTACAGTTTTCCATTGTTGAAGTAAATCTCGACCCCACAAGTTAATAGCAATATCAGCTATGTATGGTTGAATTTTTTTTTTTTTTTTTTTGAGACAGAGCCTCAAGCTATCCCCCTGGGTAGAGTGCTATGGCCTCACAGCTCACAGCAACCTCCAACTCCTGGGCTCAAGCAAGTCTCCTGCCTCAGCCTCCCAAGTAGCTGGGACCACAGGCGCCCGCCACAGCGCCGGCCATTTTTTGGTTGCAGCCATCATTGTTGTTTGGCGGGCCCAGGCTGGGGATTCGAACCCGCCACCTTAGGTGTATGTGGCTGGCGCCTTAGCTGATTGAGCCACAGGTGCCGAGCCTGTATGGTTGAATTTAAGCGTTTTGATTATCAGGTCCTAAACAAGGTAAAGATAATGTACTTTGAAAGACTGAATTTAAAGTTCCTATGCCTGTAAAAGTAACATCAACTATCTGTTTCAGCCACTCCTTGGGCCACAGATTTAAAGCCATGACTGAGACATCTACATCAGTGTCTAACAGCCTGTAAAGGATTTGTCCTTCAAAGTGAGTGTTAATTGAGGCCTATTCTTATCAATAGATGTTTGCCAAAAACTATTGTTTGTACTGCTGAGACGACCAGTATGTTTTTTACCAGTACTTTGTAATTTAACGTGAGGCAGGAGCAGCAATTGAATGATCTTTTGTCTGGCTAAAATTTGAATTGGTTGGTTTACCAAAATCATGATCTGTATTTCTTCTAAGAAGTCACTATCAATAACACCCATGTGAAAAAACACTCCATAAGATTTAAGCTACTTTTTCCTAACAATAACCCAACAGTGTCTGGGGGAATAGGACCATATTCCTGTTTTTAATTTCTTTACTCCCATGTTGGAAAACAAAAGAACATTATCACATGCTGGTAGATCTAAAGCAGCACTACCTGGGGTGGCGTGTAAAAGGCACTGGATGCGCTTAAGTTGCTGGAGAGTGGGTAGGTCTCCAGACCCATATTCTTTGCCTGTGGGCCCCAGGCTGGGCCCGACTGACAGTCTCCCTGCTGTGAAGTGTTCCATTCGTATCAACCCCTTTTTTACACCTGGGGCATATACCAGGGGGTTCACAGCCTGGTAAAAAGATCCTTGTATCTTTTGATTATTGGATGAGAAAACTTTTTTACTATTGGTATTATGATTGCTATTTCTTTTTCTCTCTTCTCATATGGCCTAGTTTTCCACAATTATGGCATTTAACAAGATTTCATTTTGAACCCTTCTTTTAAAGCAGCTGCAAGAAGATTAGCTTTATAGAGTTCAATTCCTACATCAACACATGCCCATATGTATTCCTCTAAGGGAGCATTTTGTGCTCTCAGAGGACATTAAGCCTTTTGACACTCAGAGTTAGCATTTTCAAATGCTAAGGTTTGAAAAACCATGTCTCTAAGTCCTGGCAGAGCAATGGCTTTATCAACTAAATTTTTCAATCGAGCTAAAAAGTCAGTATAAGGTTCATTTCCTGATTGCATTATCTTAATGAAAGATTTTGAGATATCTCCAGGAGCCTGAACTTTTTCCCAGGCTCAAAGACAGCACAGCTTTGTTTGTACTATAGCTGTATCCTTGTACTGGATTTGTCTTGGAACCTCTAGCCACTGACTAGACCCAGTGAGCTGTTCCGATGTTATAGGAATTCCTCTCTGCTGGTTCTGGCAACTCATCAGGTCAGCCTCCTCCTTCCACCAAGTTTTAAATTGCAAATGCTGCTCAAATTAGGGAATAGTTTTGGCTATCATATCCCAATCATAAGGAATTAGTCACTGTTGTTATGCAAGTCCCTGTAATATACCTCTGGAAAATGGGGACTGCATGCCATACTGTGTTACAGCAAAAGTAATCATACAGTGATCAAAGCATTGGCCCCCTTGAGAGTACTCTGGACTAGGAGGGATATTAGTAACTATGACCAGGAAAAGCCCTACAGTATCTTCAAAAGTAAAGTCACTGGTCTTGTGTCCCTCTAAATAAAGCCTTCATAACCGAAGTTTCAGGAGGGTTACCTACATAGGGAGGCGCTGAGGGCAGTGTTGGGTGATCTATGTCAGCATTTTTAACTGTGAGACTATTCAGCCAGTCTTCTAACTGTTTGATCTGAGCTGCCATAATGATTATTGAGGTGTTTTCTTGCTTATTCATATTCATATCACATACTTCCTCCTCTGAGGAAGAGCCAGAAAAACTCATACGCTTTTTGTTCCCTGTTCTTCTCGGGTTCAGGTTCTAACTGAACATCACTATCCTTGAACATCACCTTCTTCTCCTGTTTCAAAATGATGAAATTTCATAAGAGGTCATAAAAGAAGGCCTAAATGAATGGGCAGATTTCTGTGGATGGGACAATTCAATATCACCAAAATGTCAATTCTTCCCTTAGTCTGTAGATTTATTGTAATTTTATCAAAATCCCAGCAGAGTTCTTTGTGGAATGTGGAAATTGATTGTGAAATATGTGGAGGAAGGTCTGAATACACTCAAGATGGTTTGGGGGTGGGACTGAGAAGGAGGGAGAGGCCCCTGGTGCCAGAAGCTCTGGGAGTCCTGCTGAGTGTCCTGTGTTCACAGTAACTGGGTATTTCCTGAGGACAGAAAGGTCAGCAGGATGTGGAATGGCCTTTTCAGCAAATGTCCACATGGTTGAGACCACTGGTTCTCTAGTGAAACATAAAATTCAATCCTTTGCTAAACTTAAAAAAATCAGGATTAATAGAAGAAAGCAGTATCTTGACCAGACGTCCTCAAACTATGGCCCGCAGGCCACATGCAGCCTGCCTAGGACATTTATCCGGCCTGCAGGGTGTTTTTGCCACTGCTGCCTGTCCTGCTTAGCAGCTGACTTGTCCCGGGGCCCACAGTCTGACCCTCCAACAGTCTGAGGGACAGTGAACTGGCCCCCTGTTTAAAAAGTTTGAGGACCCCTGATCTTGACTGTCTTAGGGCAAGGATAGATTTCTAACAGAAGACAAAGTTACACTTTAAAAAACAGGAAAAACAAAAATATGGATGCATCTGATCATGTCACATGATGAATTTCTGTCCACCCAAAGCCCCATGAGAAAGGCAAAAGGTAGGACAAAGGCCCAGAGAAGACAGTAGCTGTGCTCAGCATCAGAATGTTCATCCCCAGATGCCCTCTCTGCTCCATGATACAGTACCAGCTCCCAGCCCCCACTGTACATCAGTCTCCCTGGGTGCCTACGGACTGTTCCTATGGAGTGGAGGTACCTAAGCATGGGAAGTGTGAGGCCACCAAGCTATCTTGCTCACTCGTCTTCACAGGATTCCCCCATCCCCCCTCCCTGGGCAGACTGCCTGTACCAGGGTGGTGGCATCTGCAGGCGCCAGGATGCACCTTAACATAGTGTGGGTGGCTCTCTGCAGTCCCCAGATGAGCATCCCCCAAAAGCTGACCACCAAAGGTCCATGTCCTTCACATTGGAGAGCAACCTGTGAGTGTCTCAGCATGGCAGATGACCCTCTTCCCTAGAGGCTGGAGTAGATGGACAGACCAGCAGAGCCTCTGCAGATGTCGCAGAGGCTGGTGGGGAATAGAACTGTGACTGTCCCCTTCCCCCTGACTCAAGGCAGAAGGTGCCAGGGGCCTGCATGAGGGGAATCTCCCCAAGGAAGGCAAGGGGGTTCAAGAGGGAAGAGCAGTGGCCCCCAAGCCTGCCCCTGCGTGTGGCCAGGTCTAGCCCCAGGCATGGTGCTGGGGACCCACGGGACAGATGTAGACAAGGCCAAGCAGGTGGGCCCCAGGTGGAACTTTCACACCTTTGTCCTCGAAGACCCAACACTGGGCCATTGGCCTCAGCTGGTGGGATGGCTAGATAGCCAATTCCCGCCTGCTTCCACCTGCCCATGAGAGGGGAGCCACTCACAGGTTAGAGTGCACCAGGCCAGGGCACCCTGCATCCCTTGGGGGCGTGGCACATGTTTTCTGAACCTCTTTGGGTTTTCTGCTGCCAGAAGGGGTTGAGGACCTCTGACTCAGAGCACTATGGAGGAAGGGCACCCCAAACCAGCCAAGCCGTCCACCTGGGTGTCAGCACATGCCCCTCTCGCCTGTGGCTCTGCTGGAGGGTTCCCACTGGGGGTGGACATGGGCTGTGAGCTCTATCCCAGACTGAGCAGCCACTTAAAGGTTTTGTTTTTGGTTTTTGCTGGATGAACTTTTAAACATATTTTGAGTTAAGAGATCCTGTGGAACAAGCATTGTCAACAGATCCAAAGAAGGATCTGAACAGACTGCTCAGAAGACCTGAGCAGAGATTGGACTGACAGGAAGTCCCTCCCTGCTCCTGTGGCAAGACCTGGACCCCGAAGGAACTGGATATTTCCCCCAGAGGGCCCAGCCCAGAGACTGGGGTGCCTGATGAGCCCCAAGTTCTGATTTTAGCACGTAAGTCTCACATCCTGAGAAACCCCTTGCCAAGAGGTCAATTAACCTCACCATGCCCCGACCTGGGGGAGCATGGGACGTGGCATGTCTGTAATCAGAATGGGGTGAGGGCTCTGCTGGGGCCACTGTTCTTCATCCCAGGGAGGCTCTGTGACCCCCCAGCAGGAGCCAGTCTGTCTTCCCTGAAAGCCACAGTTCTCACCTGGAGTCTAAGTCTGTCTCCCCAACTCATAGTCCATAGCTGAGGGCTTTGGAATCTAGATTGCCTTGAAGTGTCAGTGCCAGGCACACCCCAGTATCCATTCTTCAGCATGTGGGACAAGCTTACAGGAGGGGCTGGGACCACTGCACTCTGTTCCGCTCCTTCCTAGAGCTGGGGGAGGGCATCAGGGCTCAGCCCTCAGCCCTGTGTATAGGCCATCCTTCCTCCCCTCCCCACCCCTTGCCCTTTGCCCTCCAGTCCCTGCCGGGAATGTCAACAGACCTCACTGCTGAGGCCTCACCATGGCTTCCCAGGCCTGCAGGCTCCTTTGCCTTCTGCTTGGGCTTCAGGGCTCTCTGGCTGCAGGTACGTCGGGGGAGGCTCCCTGTGCACTTGCAGAGAAGGGCATCCAGGCTGTTTGCCGCACATCCCGCCACCTGGCAGCCTCTCAGAGCTTGGCCAGGAGCATGTGCTGTGGCCCCAGTTTGAGGTGACTTCCTTCTGGAAACCAGTGTCCGGGTGTGCACTTGCCATGCGTTACAGCACAGGTTGTTCGTGACAGCCCAGGTTTGGTGGCATTATTTTCCCAAGAAGTTTTAGGAATGCTTTCCTGGCCCCCTGCAAGCATCTGCCCTGTAAAATCAGACGACACTGAGAATCAGGCACTCAGAGCACAGGCGGTGGCTCACTGTGCGGCTCCTGGGCTCTGTACCAACATGTTGGGGATGGGGCACAGGGCACAGGGCTGCAGGCTTGGACCACCATGGATGGCTCTGTGACCATCATCCCCGCCCTACACCGGGGTTGCTGAGGCTTTGGGCGAGCGGACATGGGGTCATGCTTTGTCTGCTAGGAGGCCGCACAGAGCACCCAGGGTGGTGAGGGCTGCCACTGCTGTCGGTAGCCCAGGTCCATGGGACCAGTGTGAGCTGCCCACTGCGGGCTACCCAGTGTGCCCATGACAGGGCCTTTCTCGCTCAGGAGAAAGTGCCATAGTCATCCTTTCTGCAGGTGGGTTTATCTTCTCTGTTCTGTTCTGTCCTTTCCAAAGTCTCTACAATAACATACTTTGCTTCATTGTCAGACCTACCCCTGACTCTCTGAGCACTTTTCTGATAAAGAGTTGATTTGATCCAAGGGTGTGTTGTGGGGGTGTGTGCAGGTCCTAGATTCAGGGTCTCTCCACTTCTTCCTCTGCCTGCCCTGGGTGAGTCCCTGCAGGATTCCCGGCTCAACTCCTCCCACCTCCCAGAAACCACGATTCTTTTGTTTTCCTGCCTGTGTCCTCACCCTTTCCTTCTATAAGGCATTGATTCCCTAGGAATGTCAGCAAGTGAAAATCTGATTTAAAGAAAGATGGGGGCCCTCTCAGCCCCGATGGCCCAGCACACTACCCTTCCTACTGCCTGGGCCCTGTTCCAGCCTCATAAGAGGCCATGTGCCCCAGCAAAAGCACGGGTCCTCTTTCTCTCAAATGCCCCTCTGCAGCCTCCCAGGGGTGCGGCTTTCCTCCATGATGGCCCCTCCTCCCACCTTCTCCACACTCCTCTTACCTGGGAGGGCTCAGCTTCCCACTCTGGATTTCAGCCTCTACATAACTTCCAACAACTTAAACACCCTTGTCTCTACCTCCACAGCTATCTGGCATCATAAAGAATGAGATTAGTGACATCCTGAGTGCCCTCAGGTGAATTTGAAGCTCCACCAACCTCATGTTCCTCATAGGCAAAACACAGGGCCCTAGCACCTGCAAGTGAAGGTCAGGGGTACCGTGAGAGACCGGGAGGATGCTACGGAGGGCCCCACTTGGGGTACCGGGTCTTGAGCTAATGGAGCAGGTGCCCAGGACCACTGAGAGCTGCTAGGCTGCCTGGGTGCTGTATGGCTGTGGAAGGAAGGCAGGTGCTGTGCTGGCCACCAGGACCTAGGGAGAAGCAGAGCTGGCCACCAGGGACATGGCAGGGTCCCAGATGAGGAATTTAAGTTTCGCACAAGGGCTGTGACACACCAAGTCAATACTTACATACAGTCCGCGTGCCCAGAAGGGGCCTGCACACCTATCCTGTTGCCCCATCTTCACTTTCGCTCTTCCTCACGGTGTCTTAAACCCCACAATGATGGCAGCATGGTAGTTTCCAACTAGTATTACCAGTAGTTCCTCAGGCCTGAGTTTTGGGGAGTGCCTCAGATATTTCCTGAGGATACATTCCTGAAGTGAAGCGACCAGGTCCCAAAGGCCCTGCCAGTCCCCAGCCACCCACAGAGGGCATAGCCTACTTGAATCCAGCTAGGCCTATCAGTGACACTGCTCTCTGTGGCCAGGAAGGGGCCCTGGGGCAGGCAAGGACCCTCTAAGTCCAACCGGCGTAGTACCGCCCCACCATCTAGCCTGGTGGGCTATGAGTGTTTCGGGGGTTGTTTCTCAGTCTTCATAACCCAGGAGGAGGCCCACGGGGTCTTACGCCGGCAGAGGCGTGCCAACTCCTTCCTAGAGGAGCTGCGGCCAGGCTCCCTGGAGCGGGAGTGCAGGGAGGAACAGTGTTCCTTCGAGGAGGCCCGGGAGATCTTCAGGAGCACAGAGCGGACGGTGAGTCCACATTGAGGGGCACCCTGCAGAGAGGGACTAGGTGGCATTTGGGGTCCCACCAGGGCTCTGCTTCACTCACAGGATGTCACTCTTTTCTGTGCTGCTCCCTCCCTCACCCTGTTCCAGGACACTCTGCATAGCATAGCACACTCTCCTGCCCTCTGCCACACCACACATGTCGTTTTTACATCAGAAAATGTCATCTGATGGGATGGGACACAGGGCACAGGGCTGTGTGTCCTTGACTTCCCAGGAAGGCCTCTAGTGGTATAGCCGCATGGTACAGAGGTTATGGCCTCCCCATTCCAACGTGGCCTGTGGATAGGACTGTCTTCACTTCTGGTTTCATGTCTGAAAGTTCTATATTTGGGATCTTCACCATGTTCCTTTCCCTTACATTTCCATTTCAATGTTTCTAGGCCACCAGAAGAGTGGCCTAGACAGGCCAGTGGCCAGAGAGGAGATAGGGCTTTGGGGTCGGGAGGTTCTAGCGCCTTGTTATGGACCCATCTCTGGAATCAACAGAGCCAGGTCAGAGCTCCTAGAGTAAGTGTACACCGTCTGCTTGGACCCAGGGCCCAGGGTCATTGTTCATTATAGTCCTGAGCTTTTGTCTTCTTTTTTTTTTTTTGCAGTTTTTGGCCGGGGCTGGATATGAACCCGCCACCACCGGCATATGGGCCAGTGCCCTTCTCCTTTGAACCACAGGCGCCACCCTATAGTCTTGAGCTTTCTACAACCACCCCTGACTCACACCATGTTTCCTACCCACAGGACAACTTATACTCAAAGGACAGTTCACACTCACAGGACACCCCACTCCACACAGGACACTTCACACCCATAGACACCTCACATCACACAGGACACCAAGGATCACACTCACAGGACACCAGACATCACTCTCCCATGATACCTCAGATTCACATTCATAGGATATCACACTCACAGGACACCTCACTTCACACTGACAGGACGTCACACTCGCACTCACAGGACACCTCACATCACACTGACAGGACTTCACATCTCACACAGGACACCTCACATCACACTGACAGGATGTCACACTCACACTCACAGGACACCTCACATCACACTGACAGGA
>NW_003852556.1:772916-824568 GCF_000181295.1 Otolemur garnettii | reverse complement strand
AGGATGTCACACTCACAGGACACCTCACATCACACTGATAGGAGGTCACACTCGCAGTCACAGGACACCTCACATCACACTGATAGGAGGTCACATCTTGCACAGGAAGCCACACCTCCCCTAGGAAGTCTGGCTGTTTTTGACAGATACTAACATGACCTTTTCCAGGCAAACTGAGGCTGGTCATGCCGTGTTTTATGTCACCTAGAGTCCAGTGCACTGTCAGCATTTCCCATCTGTTACACCCTCACAACAACCCTCAGAGTTTAAGTTTAGTTGGTGAAAAATTTCTTCAGGAATCAATTTTATTAATGGGCCCTTTACAGTTTGTGAATGCCTTTAAATCTTTATCTTTAAATCCTTCTCCTGATGACAACCCCGTGGTGGGTGGGTGCCCTGTCAGAGGACAGGGTGGAGGCCCAGAATGTCTGTCTTGTCCCGGTTTCCCAGCTCTGAGGTGGCAGAGTTAGGGCTGACTTGGGAGAGGGAACTATGTGCCCTCTGGTGGCTCTAGACATCCTGGGGAGGGACAAGAGTAGAAAAAAAATGTCCTTGAGATGATCCCACCTCATCTCCAGAAAAAGATCTGGATTCTCAAACTCATCAGGGCAAAGCGCCCACCCCAGGCCTCCCCCACCCATCAGTCCATGTTGTAGATACCGTGGCTGGCGCGTCTGGGCAGCGGCGTCTCATGCAGCTTTCTCTCTTGCTCCTTCAGAAGCAGTTCTGGATTTCTTACAACGGTGAGTCAGTGAACAGCTCATTTTGATCCTGCCCACCGGGCTTCTCCATAGCACACTAACACAAGCCCATTCCACAGATGGGGACCAGTGCACCTCAAATCCATGCCAGAACGGGGGTTCCTGTGAGGACCAGCTCCAGTCCTATGTCTGCTTCTGCCTCCCTGAATTTGAGGGCCGGAACTGTGAGACAAGTGAGGCTCTGCTCCCTGTCTCCTGTCCCCTGTCCTCTAGTGTGCCAAGGGCCCTGGGCAGCATAGAGGCCACCTGGCTGACCAAAACATGGATGTGCACACTGGTCCAGCCAGGGCTCAGCCCCAGAGGGAAGTCAATCAGGATGACCTTGAAGGCTCCTTCCAACATGACAGCCTTCCATCTAGGGCTTTAAGGCTCTAATTCTCAGACTTGATGGCCCCTTGGGCTCTAGCCCTGGTAAGTTCTGATGGGCCTGGAGAGGGCCCAGGCGAGTCTCTTTCATGTCCCACCAGGCAGGGAAGCTAAACTTCAAACTGCTCTACCTCTCTTTATACGGGGAATGAATTTTCTTTCTGTCTTCCAAATATTCAATTGTACAAAGTTCAGGGCCCTTGGTCCCCTAGAGGTTCAGTCACCAAAAGGCCTCACACCTAGAGGCTGATACAGTCACAGCATAACAGGGGAGCTGTCCTCTCTTGGTGGAGTCCTCAGTTCTCCCAGAACCTTGTGTGACAAGATGAATGGAGTACTTTCCTCCCTGGGAGGCTGCCCTGAAGCTCAGGGTGACTGCTCACCTGCTGACCTAAGTCTCACCCCCTCCGGGGGTGAGGTAGATACATTGGCCTGAGGCCTTCACCATAAACTATATTGTTAGCTAAACCATCCCACATGCCCCAAGGCCTGGATAAGCAATAACATTCCCTGGACAGGACCTTCCAGGGCTTGGTGGTCACCTCCCAGGAGCCAAGGACAAAGGCCACTCCTCTTTGGCAAAGTCTAGGCTTTCCGTCCAGGTGCTCAGCCTCTCAGTGAGTTAGATTTTCTGGGGTACAGCCATTGCCTTCTCCAAGCATAACAGAGCCCAGAGAGCATGGACGGAAACTGAGGAAAGAGACCCCCTGCTGCTCAGCCTCTGGTGCACAACAGCCCAGGATGAGCCTCCCACAGGGCAGCTCCCATTCCCCACATCAAGCTCAACTCATCTTTCTGAGCCCATTGTCAGTGCTGAGACTGTCCCCAGCTGGCTTACAGGCCTGCTGGCATAAGGCATGCTTGGAGACTATTACCTCTCTGACCCTCTTGCTGGCAGTGTCTCCTTCTCAGTAGGACACTTTTCACTATCTGCAAGGGGGCTTCACTGCTTCCCAGGGCCCTCCTCAGCTTCCCATCAGCTGTTTGCAAGGGTGATTGTCCTGGAGGTCACCATTTGCCAGCCTGGCATCCCCTAATGCCATCAAGGTGGCCCTGCCCCCCACTGGCCATACTGATTGGACATGTGACTCCTCCAGCTCCAGGTCCCATCCTCCAGGACAAATCCCCAGAGCAGGTGGTGTCAGGTCCCCACAGCCCACAGCTGAGCACCACTATCAAAGCAGACCCTCCTGCCATGGGGCAGTTTTCACAGACTCCAAGGCGGCCCCTCTCAGGCCATCATCTTCCTGTCCCTAGACAAGAATGACCAGCTGATCTGCTCAAATGAGAACGGTGGCTGTGAGCAGTACTGCAGCGACCACATGGAGGCCAAGCGCTCCTGCTGGTGCCACGAGGGGTACTCTCTGCAACCGGATGGGGTATCCTGTGCGCCCACAGGTGATGAGGTTCTGGGGCTCTTTGCTGTGTTTGTGCTCCAGATGCCTTGTCCTGCTATAAGTTACCTTCCTGGCTAAGAGGTGGGGGCAGCGTAGCATCCTCTGAGCACCTGCTGCTGGCTGGGGGTGGAGGGCAGAGAGGTGCCAGCCAGAGCCACAGTGAGCAGGACGGGCACCCTGGGGCAGTTCTCTGGATGGGTTCCCTGCCTACTCCAGCCAAGCCTGAGAAGCGATCAAGGCTGTCTCACTCCTGTTCCCCTGTGGGGCCTCTGCCAGGGCTTGTGAGTTTATATTGACACACCCAGAGTCTGTACCATCTGCTGCACAAGTCTAGATTCTAAAACTTTTTAAAGGCATGTGCTCTTAGGAAAATGGAATTGTTCTTCAGAGCAACCTCAAACTGATGGGGCTACAATTCCAAAGGCTGGGATACCCCAAACTGGCTGTGTCTCTTCACTAGACTAGAGGTCTCTAGTCACCTGAGCCTGAAATTGCTGCCACCACCACAGGTTTCTTCTCTGGCTCAAGGACTTTACTGGACCAGACTAAACAACAGGCATGGGATCAAAACAGCACACTGGTTCCAGCCGTGGCTCCTCTGAAGATGGAGCTTCCTTCACCTTTCAGTGAATTCACAGGGCACATCCTTTCCCTAGGAAAGCTAGCAGGGCCTGGTGCCCCGGTGCAGCCCCACCTGCTGTCAGCCTGGCAGTTAGCACAGGCTCCCAGCTGAGCCTTGCCCAGGCCCTGCACCACCCACCCCCATGTTGCCCAGCTCTCAGGGAACAGGAGCTTCTGAGCCTCTGCCCACCGACACATCATCTTTCACAAACCTTTCATCTTGCTGACTTTTGTTTTTTACAGTTGAATATCCATGTGGAAAAATACCTATTCTGGAAAAAAGAAACACCAGCAACCCTGAAGGCCGAATTGTGGGGGGCAAAGTGTGCCGCAAAGGGGAGTGTCCGTGGCAGGTAAGGTAGGGCTTCCCTGGCCCAAGGTGTTCTGGCCCTGGCCGCCCCTCTATGAGGGGTGCGGAACCTCCTGAATGAGACCAGTTAGCAGGCCTCAGAGTGAAACCAGGTGCCCAGCCCCAGGCTGGCCCACACCTTGCTCCCAGCTGGGCAGTGTCCTCCTTGCTGTTAGTGGGAAAGGGAAGAAGAAAATAATGTGACATCTGTTGAGGGCCTACTCCATCGAGAGAGCTGTGCCAGGCACTCAGCAGAGTTACTGCAGGTCATCCTTGGGGCAGCACTTTGGGGCAGGATCTTGCTGATACTTGCAAAATTAGGTGCACTGGGCCAAAGCTCTGAGCCAATCCTGGGAGGTGCACAGTAAGACCCAACAGCGACCTGCCCTGTGAGGGCAGTGCTGGAGAACAGCTCCTCCCGGGGCCAGGTCTAGACAGCTTTGCCCAGGAGGGACCCAAGGTTGGAGGTGACCACACAATGCCAGCGGCCCCTCGGGGTACACACCCCTCAGAGAACATTATGCCCTTGCCCAGGCCATGCTGACGCTGAACGGAGCTCTGCTATGTGGGGGGACCCTGGTCGACCCCAGCTGGGTCATCTCTGCAGCCCACTGCTTTGACAGAATCAAGAGTGGGAAGAACCTATCCGTAGTGTTAGGTAGGTGCCAGCCTGTCTCCTGACCTGAGGATGGGAATGCCTCAGGCCTGAGAGTCTGGGAAGCATGCTACTGAACTCCATGATCAGACGGATGCCTCTGGAAAGGGAAGTGGGCAGACTCAGGGCAGCTACTGTCCTAGCAGCCCCCTTCCTTCTCCAAGTAAAGCATAAAGAGACTTGGGGAGATGCAATGGCCACTCTGCCTCACCTGAGCAGAGGACCCTAAGGCTGATGCAGCCCCCAAGTGAGTCTCTGCCCTCTGGGTTGATGAACAAGGAGCCTGAGGAGGGTCAGACCGGGCAGGGAGGAACTATAGAGAATTTGACCCCTCATGGTCAGGATGAGGGGTCACTGGCCGCCAACACCCACTTCCAGATTCACCCCAGTCTCAGCTGCCCTGGGAGCCACAGGGTTCCCAGGGGTGGGCCTGGGGATCAGCCTGCCTTGTCTGGGAGGCCAGAGGGCAAAGATGAGACCTGGGGGATAGTGCTGGGAGGTGGCTGGACACAGCTGAGCACCCTCCCCATACCTCCAGGCGAGCACGACCTCAGCCAGGAGGAAGGGGACGAGCAGGTCCTGCACGTGGCACAGGTCATCGTGCCAGCCACTTACACCGCAGGCGTCCCAGACCACGACGTGGCCCTGCTCCGCCTGGACCCGCCAGCCCACCTGGCCACACACGTGGTGCCGCTGTGCCTGCCCGAGGCTGCCTTTGCAGCTCGCGTGCTGGCAGCTGTGCGCTTCTCCACTGTCAGCGGCTGGGGCCGGCTGCTGGAGCGTGGGGCCACAGCGCGGGAGCTCATGGCGGTGGACGTGCCCCGGCTCATGACACAGGACTGCGAGCAGCAGTCGCGGCGCCGGGCAGGTTCCCGGCGCCTCACCGAGAACATGTTCTGCGCGGGCTACCTTGACGGCAGCAAGGATGCCTGCAAGGGCGACAGTGGCGGCCCTCATGCCACGCGCTACCGGGGCACCTGGTACCTGACGGGCGTGGTCAGCTGGGGCGAAGGCTGCGCAGCCGCCGGCCACTTCGGGGTGTACACACGGGTGTCTCGCTACACTGAGTGGCTTCGTGGTCTCATGCGCTCTGAGTTGCGTCCAGACTTCCTGCTCCGGGCCCCGTTCCCCTAACCCAGCTCCTGGCCACCTGGAGATGCCCACACCAATCCAACTCTCTCCTCTTGGTTTGGGGGGGGGGGCGGAAGGGCAGAAACAGATGCGCAGAGATGAAGAAATGGAGATTTGGGAGGGGACACAGAGACACACAGCCAGGAGGGGATAGAGGGGTCTGAGAGAGGCCGGGACCTAAGGAGACAGCTGTGGAGCAGGGCACTGGTACCTGGTCCTGATGGCAAACAAGTAGCATTTACTTTAGGGTCAACCGAGGTCTGCAAACAAATGGTGGAGGGCTGAATCAAGTCACACTGTGTTGTAAATAAAGTATTATGGAATATTTGTTTAGTTACTGTCCCTGGAGCAGTTGAGACAGAGATGTCTGGACAAAACCACCATCTAACCTGCAAAGCCTGACACATTCAGTGCCCGGCCCTCTGCAGAAAGTCTCTGGGCCTAGAATCAGCAGGAACACGGATTCTGGCAACCTCCCAAGCCAGGCTGCCAAGACTCTTATAGTCTCAGCATGGGCCAGATGCCTGGACTCCAGGCTGACTCTGCTTATACTACAGACAAACCACTGTGTTGGTGAAACTGGAGTCAGCTGTCATGAAGGTGGCATCAGCGGACCATGCCCTCATCACCTCTGGGAAAGACAGCTTGCAAATGGACAGATGCTGCAGGCTTTTACTTGGGAATTGTGCAAACTAACCCAGGCTGAGGCTAGGGAAGATGCTCTGGCTTCTTGGAATGGAAATCTGGGGACAGGCCAGGAAAGAGAGCTCCCCGGGCTGTCACAGACCTTCCCGGCCTCAACTCCCAGGATAACTGCTTGTCGGGAGAGTGGGCAGTCCTGTCTGCACGGTGCACTTCTGGGCCTTCCTCTGATGGGGACCATGAAGCTGACATTCCACATTCCTGAAAAGACCAACCATACTAAGCAAGCACTCTGTGCATGCCCAGATTTCCCAGCCCCCACCCTGGCATGAGGTCAGGCCATGAGGTGGCCCAGCCTAGGGTGGCCCCCAACACTGGCCTTTCAATGCCCCTGCAGCTGCCCAGGGCCCCTGACATCTCTCCCTGCCTTCTCTTCTCTCCTCCCCCTGCCTCCTCCCCTGCCAGGCCCCCTAGACTTGGAAGACATGAGTAATTACCTTCACTAGGTTAAACCTTGGATAGTCCAGGCCCCTCTGTCCCCCACTATCCAGCCTGCCTTCACAGGGCCTGCTACATTGCCAGGGGATGTGGGGCCCTGTGACTGTGTCCGTGTCCAGGGGTCAGCATGGGGCCTAGGAGACAGCACCCACCAGCCTCTCACAGCAGAACCCCTCTCAGCTTGGTCCAATCCATCTTGTACCCAGCAGGACAGCAGGGGGCTTGCAGCAGAGCTCAACTATCCAAGCAGCAGGGAAGTGTTCTTCCTCCCAGAACTATGTGCAGGGGCCAGGTGGTCACAGCAAGGTCACCAGAACCTCTGGGTCCTTGAGCCCCTGGGTCTGAGGGTGGGTGGGGGCAGGTGCAAACCCAGCCTGCAGGAGTCCCCTGGTGGCCTGAGACTGCTGTGTCTAGGCACCACCTGATTGCGCTCAGAGAGCAGCCGAGTGGAAGGACAGGTTCAGACCAGGAACAGTATGAAGAGTACAAATCCCACATCCACCACCATGGCCATGGGCTCAATCTTCACCTCTCACTAAACTTTGGGTTTCTGTCCTGGAAAAATGATGAGAAAATGATACCTTTGTCATTTGTCAGGACTGAGAGTTAGATGCAAACATCTGAAAACTACAAAATGAAAATAAAATGTTTTCATTTTATGATAAGACAAAAGTCCCCATCCTGCAGCAGACCCCATCAGCCACCCAGCCCTGACTAGGGAAGGTGGGGCTGGGTAACCACACTCCCCAGTGTGGTCACTGTCCCCACCTGCCAGCAGGCTCGGCCCCAATCAGGAAGCTGGGATAAGCAGCAGGACAACAAGCTCTCCTCTGCACCCAGGAGAGTGGACTCTGCCCCCGGCGGCCTGTCACAGTGGGACCCTGCACTCAGCCACACCATGGCGAGCCTGCTGGGCCTTGCCCTGCTCAGTGTGTCCCTGGCTGGCCTTCTCCTGCCTGGGGAAAGTGGTGAGTGGCAGTTACCCTTCTGACTGTGGGGG
Source organism: Otolemur garnettii (assembly GCF_000181295.1). NCBI lineage: Eukaryota > Metazoa > Chordata > Mammalia > Primates > Galagidae > Otolemur > Otolemur garnettii. The sequence continues at coordinate 817,148 of NW_003852556.1, read as the reverse complement.
GGGGGGGAGGGGGGGAGGCAAGGAGCAGGGAAGAGCAGGCAGTCGGGGGGATGTGCCCTCAAATCTCCACAGTATGCTTGGGGGAGGGTGTCCTGGCCCTATAAAATCTCTACGATATGCATGGGGGGTGCCCTGTTTGGCTTCAGGTGGCTGGAGTCAGCTTCATATGGGTGAGAGTCATCAGATGAGTAGATCAGAGGTCACAAAAAGACAAAAACACAGGGACAGGGACAGATAGTGAGATAGAGAAACAGAGACAGGAAAAGAGAGATAAGGAGAGACAGAGAGAGATAAGGAGAGACAGAGAGAGAAAAGGAGAGATAGAGAGAGAAAGGGAGATAGAGAAAGGAGGGGTGTGGGGGTGTCAGGCAGTAAGGAGAGGTCTGCCCTCTACTGCCAGAGTAAGGGGCACAGCAGAGGCCTTTCCAGCCAGGGAGGGGTGAGAGGGGTCACCACCCTCAGCTGACTCCACCTGGGAGGGGCTGCCCAAGGTGAGGTTGGACAGATGGGGGCACCAGGATGCCCAGGCTCCTGAGCCTGTCCAGAAGAGGCTCAGAAAGGGGAGAACTCAAGCAAGGCTTGGGGAGACACCAGAGGAGGGGTGGCACCTGTGGCAGGGGCCCAGGGTTTAGGGACCTAGGACAGGTTTGCCTCCTAGAGAAAGTAAAACACACAGGGGCCCCCAAGGCACAAGAGAAGAGAGAGCAGCAAGGGATAGACAGTCAAAAAGACCCTCGTGGGCAGAGGAGGGAGAAAAGATGGGGGGTGTGGGAGGGGAGAGACCCACTTGGGAGAATGGAAGGGGAAAGGCCTTCATGCGGGGGAAGGGGCACCAATGTGGACAAGGGAAGAGGAGACTCAAGGGAGGAAGACTGGACCTACAGAACCATGTTGACCTGGAGGGCTCTCCATTAGAAGGTACCCGTCTTCCTCCTGGGGTCCTCTCCCTCATGAGCCCCCATAGGAAGCTCTAGTTCCAGGACCCATCTTCTCAGTCCCACCCTTAGCTCCTACCCGTCCCAGCCTCTGTCCCACCCCTCGCCTCACAGAGGCCACAAAGCTAATTTCTCTGCTCTGCAGAGCTGCTCCTGCCACCCAAGTACCAGTACTGGTGCAGGCTACCCCTCCCTGCCCTGGCCACACCCTCTCCATCAGGCCACGCCTTCTCTATCAGGCCATGCCCCTTCTGGGTCACCCCCCTGCCCGGCCGTGGAGTGGACACCTGCTTTCACCCTCGGCCCAGGCTGTGAGCATGTGGGTATGGCGGTGGTGCCCAGTGCAGGCCTGGGAGCCTCCCCAGCCTCCCCTCAGAGACCCTGTCATCAGCCATCCAGTGTAGATGGCCCTGAAGGCAAGTCTGCTGTCCCAGGAGGTCCTACTGAAGATCTATCCTCAGCTCCCTTTGGTGGCTACTACCTTGTCCTCACTGGTTGGCGGCCCCTGTTTGCTCACGTTGCCATAACACAGTACCACAGACTGGGGGCTGCAAAATATATCATCTTGCAGTTGAAGGCCGGGGCTCAGAATCAAGGAGTCCACAGGGCTGGTTCCTGCCGAGGCTGTGAGGGAGAGTCTGTTTCGGCCTCGTCCCACTTTCAGCATTGCCCACCCTCCCTAGGGACCTGGCTTGCAGACACATCTCCACTCAGACAAATGTCTGAGACTCTGGAGTTTCCTGGTGTTTCATTAACTTCTTACGACAAGTGTACAGAAACCATGGTGTGTTTCATTCTAATGACCAGTCTCACTTTCTGCTGTAAACTTTGTTTTTAGAAGCAAGAGTACAGTGAGGGTCTCTGGAATTCCCTTCAGCTTATGATGATCATGGGCATTAGTGGAGTAAATTAAGATGAAGTCAGATCCTTGAAACCCAAACCACATCTAGTCTCCAGTCTCACTTTCTTCAGACCAGGAGGTATGTCTGCACAGCCTCCTTAATTTGACTAAAGAGTTGACTTGACTTGTTAATGAAAGCCATTAAAAGTGCCTAAATACGGTCCAGAGGCTGAGCCTTGAGGTCAGGCCAGTGGCCCAGTCTTTCCTTCATTCATTCATGCAACAATCATTACTGAGAACCTACTGTGCCCAGCCACTGGGGCACAGCTGTGACCAAGCAGGCTGTGCCCCAGACTTTCTGACATGAGGAAAGCAAGACTGGTCATTAGCAATGGAACATGCCAAGGTCTCCATACACTTGTCTTAAGAAGTTAATCTAGGGTGACTAGATTTTAACATTTGTAAGCGGGACAACATGGCCAGGGGGTGGGGTGGGACGAGGCAGGGCAGGGCCTGACAACAAGGCAAACTTTGATAAGCAGTTATCGATAATCACTTCTCAACAATTATTTGTTATTATTATAGTTTAACATTATAAAATTAACAAAAATAATATAAAACTCATATTCTGGCAAAATAGCCACATAGCAGCTGAAAACCGTATATTCCCTTTCTGTTCTCCCGCCCACTCGTGCACTCTTTCCAAAAATTGGGACTTTTTAAAAACGCCACGGGACGCGGGACAAATTGTTAGAAAGCGGGACTGTCCTGCCAAAAGCGGGACGTCTGGTCACCCTAAGTTAATCAGACCTTTGTTGTGAGTAGTTCTGCTCCAGGGATAGAGACAGCACCAAGCTCATCCATTTGTAACCCAGAGAGTGGATAGTGCCCGGGGGAGAGGTGCAGGGCCAGGGAGACATGGGAGGGGCAGTCCTGGAGAGCACGGCTGGGGCCTGAGAGGGGACGAGATGGTTAGCCTTGTGGGTACCTGACAGGGAAGGCACAGTCAAGGACACCCAGTGGGGGCGGTGCCTGTGGCTCAAGGAGTAGGGCACCAGCCCCATATACCAGAGGTGGAAGGTTCAAATCTGGCTCTGGCCAAGAACTGCCAAAAAAAAGGACAGCCAGGGGCCAGCATGGCAGAGAGAGGTGAGGGAAGGAAATCAGGAAGGAGGAGGCCCAGATACCCGGCCCTGGGGAGTCCTGGGGAGCCCTGGGGTCCATCCCAAGGCCAGTGGGAGTGGTGGATTCCTGGCATCACTCCTCCACTGTTGCCCATCACCATGTCCTCATGCGTCCAGCTCCAGCTGGAGTAACCCACCAGCTGGGAGGTGAGCAGGCTGGGAGGTGTGAAGAGGACTGGGCAGGGGCTGCAGAGGGAAGGAGTTCTCCATGGGCAACCTCAGGCCCATTATGCAAGCCTTGTCCAGTGTTTTCCAAATTATGACCTGTGAACTTGCTGCATTGCAGGGGCTGGAAGACCCACATTTTACCTTGCTCCCCAATATTCTAGAGCAGGGGCCAGAAGACCCACATTTTACCTTGCTCCCTGATATTCTAGAGCACACACGTGTGAACACCACTCTCCTGTTCCCTCCTTACTGTGCAGCTTCCACGTAGCCTAAGCGACATGCATTCAGTTTTCTCTTAGCCACCTAGAGCCATGGTGATGGTTCACAGATTTGTTGTGAGGGTCAGACCCCACTCAGCCTGACACTCACCCTGCTCTGATCACTGCCCCTCTTTTCCTCTGACTCCCCAAAGGAACTGGCTGGTCCACACTCCAGCCCCTTCTCCTTGGTGTCCATCCCTGAGCTCCTCAGGCTGTGGTCGTCTCAACACAGGACCCAGAGTAGGGGCCAGGTGGGCATTCCCTCCAGGGCTTCTCTGCACCTGAGGAGCGAGAGTGCCCAGCCTCCTGTGGAGTTGGGAGACCTGATGCTGAGGGCTGGGCAGCTGCATGGCAGGCCGTGCAGAGCAGACACACAGGGGCATGGGGCAGGGGCAGCAAGTAACTGGCTGAGCTGCCCTCAGCAGAATAAAGCAGAGGCATAAAAGAAACAGGACTTGGAAGGGAAAATAATCTGAGATAGGAATGAAGCTAACATTTGTCGAGCACCTTCTGTGCACCAAGCTCAGCACTAGCAGTTTTATGTACTCTCAAAACAACTCGAAGAAGTAGGTGCTCTAATTCCCATCTGCCAGTGGTAAGTAGTGAGTGACCAGGATGTACCTGAGATGCCAGACTGCTTGAGTCTGCAGTCCTGGAGCTCTGAGGTGAGGGGAGACAGAGGTCAGGGCTGAAAATACAGGACAGGTCAGTGTGGGGATGTCAACTTGGAGCATCATCTTTATCATGGTGACACTGAATTCTTCAGAGGAAAAAAGCACAAAGAAGAGGACAGAAAGCCACAAAAAAAATTGAAGGCCTCCCATATCACAATGAAAAGAGGAAGAGAAGTGAGTGAGAGACAGAGTGGCAAAGAGAGAGAGATGGGGCAGCAAGCCCCACACCTTAGCAGGGACACAGAGATTCCCAGTCAGAGCAATTTTAAAGAGTAGATTATGACCCACTTATAAGGCATGAAATCAATTCAGTGTTCTTTTTAATAAAATAGAATAGAATCAAATAGAAAATTTTGTAGTAAGTACTGTTCTTTAGAAAATAATAGTGAGTACTATTTCTTGAAAGTTGCTTTAATTTTGTGTGTGTGCATCCGTGTGTGTCCCAGGACTTGATATAATTGTATTTTTCATGGGTCATGGTCAAAACAGTCCACAACTCCCCACTAAACCAGGGGGGAGGCCTTAAAAGGGGGGAGGCAGAGGGCACAGCTTAGAGTGGGGCAGCTGGGGGACTCGCCAGCAGGCAGAGGGCTGGGTGGCCAGCTGGGGCTGGTGAGAGCATGCAGGGTCTGTGTCATGTCCCCTACTCAAAAGAAGGGTGCCTGGGGCTCAGTGCAGGAGGAGTGGGGCGCTCTTCCTCACGGCTCCCTTCATGCCCGAGGAGAGTCTGGCTTCCTGTAATGAGGCCCCAACAGGACACTGCAGTTCAGGAGAGGGCAGGTGATGGAGGGAGGGGTTTTCAACTCTTTGTCCTTCCCTATCTTCCAGTGTTTATTGATCGGGAACATGCCAACAACGTCCTGGTGAGAATCAGGAGGGCAAATTCATTTCTTGAAGAGGTGAAGAAAGGAAACCTTGAAAGAGAGTGTGTGGAGGAGACGTGCTCATACGAGGAGGCCCGAGAGGTCTTTGAGGACAACGACAAGACGGTAAAAGCTGGAGACTGGGGTGCCAGGCCCACGCTGGGCTGGAGGGTGCTCGATGGCCCTGATTTTTCCCTGCCGACTCTGAGCACCCAGACATCCATGCCAAGTTTCTGCAAAGAGGGCAGTGATCTGGGGGCTGTCCAGCGTGGAGAGTGGATGGAAGGGCTAGAGATGTCAGAATGACCTTATTACTGCCCTCCAAGGGCAAGCTTTCCAAGTTCTTGGTGATTACGGGGAAAAGAATTCCAGGATGCCGGCGGCGCCCGTGGCTCAGTGGGTAGGGCACCAGCCCCATATACTAAGGGTGGTGGGTTGGAACCCGGCCCCAGCCAAACTGCAACAAAAAATAGCTGGGCGTTGTGACAGGTGCCTGTAGTCCCAGCTATTCAGGAGGCTGAGGCAAGAGCTGGAGGTTGCTGTGAGCTGTGACGCTACAGCACTCAAATTCCAGGATGCACCACATAAGCCAAGCAAGTGGCTTGATCGTGACCCATGAAAAGTACAATCTGTATCAAGTCCTGGGACACACACACATAAACAGCTTTCTGTTCAGTCTCAGCAGAGCAAGCAGGCAGGCTCCAGAAACAGCAGGTGCACTCGGGGCAGTGGGGTTTTTGAATTTTTACTAATTGAGTAGGGAAGTATTCAAGATAAAGGGGTTGGCTTTACTTAAAATTTGGGTAGTAATTCCTAGAAATGAGTTGCTTCCCATTTTCATACATTATATGATGGTCTTGGAACTGTCACAGTGATTTCGAGGGTGATGTTTTAAGCCACAATGTAAATGTCATTGTAACTAGCCAAAGTTCACTTAGGGTGGCAGAGAGAGCTCACAGATCAATCAAAGTGATCAAAGCTCTTCTTGCCATGGGGGTCACCCCTCTAAGAACCTCTGCCTGAGAGGTGTTGACAATAACGCCTGAAACCACAGGCAGGCCCCAGCTCCCAGTCCCTGCAAGAGCAGCCCAGACCTTCCTGCCTGTAGACACCCTCCCACACCCAACTCCTCACCCTACAACCTCCTCCCACCTCTCTTTCCCCTTACTCCTGCCTCCTCAGCAAATAGTAGTGACACAAGAAGGGGGTGAGGATGGGTGGAAGTCACAACTCTTCTTGTGTCCATAAAGTAACAACATAAAATAAAAAGCTAATTTAAATGCCAGGTGCAGTGGCTCACCCCTGTAATCCCAGCACTCTGGAAGGCTGAAGCAGGTAGATCCCTTTAGCTCAGGAGTCTGAGACCAGCCTGAGCAAGAGCAAAACCCAACTCTACTAAAAATAGAAAAATTAGCCCAGCATCGTAGCAGGTGCCTGTAGTCCCAGCTACTCAGAAGGCTGAAGCAGGAGGATTGTCGGAACCCAGGAGTGTGAAGTTGCTGTGAGCTATGATGAGCCCATGGCACTCACCCCATGGTGACAGCGTGAGACTTCATCTAAAAAAAAACAAAAACCTCCCACGATGAACATGATCCATTGGTTATGGTGGCCAAGCTTTTCGTTACCTACCAAACAAACTGAATGTGAACTTAAATATGAGGATTGCTCCAGAACTCTATCACAAGGTGCTGGTTATTGGCAGGCATTGACTGGGTCTATGCAATTGAATACCAGTTCTGGAGTAAGACAATTAATTTGACTCACCATCCTGGGTGCACCACCCATGAGTTCTCCTTGGTTCCTGGAGACTATTATGATCTCGATGAAATCACAGAGAAGATTGTGTCAGGGGTGATAAAGCACACTACAAGTGGTTACAAGGTCATCCACCATCCAGATGGCCCAGAAGGCCAAGATGATGACATTGGTTTGACCCCCCCGCCCCCTTCTGGAGAATCAGCAGAGTAGAAGAGCTAAAGTCTTGGGTATAAAGCTTCCAGAACTAAAACTCAGAATTATTCATTCTCAATGTGTAACAAAAGATAGTTTTCTGGATATAGGATCATGCTCTGTCACTCATACTGGAGTGCAGTGTACAATACCTCACTGTAACCTTGAACTCCGGGACCCAAATGATCCTCCCACCTCTGCCTCCCAAGCACCTAAGACTACAGGTGTGCACTCCATGTCCAGCTATCAACAGTTTTCTTTTGGGGGGGTACAGATGGGGGTCTTGCTATATTATTCAGGCTGGTCTCAAATTCCAAGTGATCCTCCTGCTTTGGCCTGGGATTTATAGGCATGAACCCCTGCACCCAGTCACATAACAAAAGGTTTTGAAAATCATTTACCTCAGACAACAGCCAGCCTCCTTGATACACTTTATTCAAAGAGTTCCTGAAATGACTTATATCAACCCCACGTTCATCTCTTATCACCTGCAGGTAATAAGTTCTTTGGCCAAACAGACCACTCTCAGTATGGTCTCACTAAGAACTTTGAGCTGTTTGTCATGGAAGAAGCATTCCATGCCTACACTGAGCTGAACAGGTCCGTGCAGGTGCAGTACCAGCAGTTTTAAAAATGACACAAGGCCACGGGTGGTGATGAGGCTGTGTTCATAGATAAAAAGCTACATGTATGGGCTTCCCCCAACACCTGCTGGAGCATGGCTTCAGCTGTGACACCGTGCTCTCAGATAAAACACCTGCTGGAGCATGGCATCAGCTGTGACACCGTGCTCTCAGAGACCCAGAACATCAAGGTTATTTCTGTTTCCTGCGATGAAACCTAAAGACAAAAAGAAGAACACAGCAGCCACTGATGTGATGGAAAGCATAGCAATTACACTTACATTTAGAAAATTGCCTTGTTCACAGTGTCAGGGAGAAAGTATTCAGTTTCTATCACAAAGTTTGATAATAGCTGTAAGTTCTTTTTAGATGTACTTTATCACATTTAATAAGTTCTCTTCTATTTATACTCTGCTGATAGGTTTTTTTTTTAAGAACCATGAATGCGGGAGGTGCCTGTGGCTCAAAGGAGTAGGTGCTGGCCCCATATACTGGAGGTGGTGGGTTCAAACCCAGCCCCGGCCCAAAACTGCAAAAAAAAAAAAAAACAAAACAAACCTCATGAATGGATGGATATTAAATTTTGTTCAATTATTTTTCTACATCAGTTGATAGGATTGTGTGGACTTTCTTCTTTACATTGCTAATATGGCAGATTACATTATGGATTTTCAAATGCTGAATCCAGCCTTTGGTGCCCCAGATAAACTTACTTGGGCGTGGTGTACTATTCTCCATTCACACACTGCTGTATTCAGTTTGCTAATATTTTGTTGATGATTTTTATGTATGGCTTTTTTTCTCAGCCTGTTTTGTTATGTTGTATATTGATTTTTATTTAGCTCAAAATATTTTCTTACTTAAGACCTTCTTTTGACCTATGGATTATTTATAAATGGTCAGAGTTCTTAGAGTTTTCTAGTTATTTTTCTGTTGCTTATTTGTAGTTTAATTCCACTGTGGTCAGAAAAGATATTTGTCCAGAATATAAAAATAACTGTGTAGCTCCCTGTGGAGCTTTCTGATTCTGAAAGAGCATTCTCACTGATTTAAGACCCACCCCAATCCAGTGTGATCTCATCTGGATCCTCACCTTACTTATGTCTGCAAAGACCATATTAACAATTAAAGTTACATTCTGAGGTTCCAGGGAGTGTGAAGTGGGACAGGGCACTACTCAGCTACAGGCAATGAAACAAGTGAAGACTATGAATATTTTTTAACGTAATATAGACTCTCGATAGCCTGTTTTAAGTTAATTAGCAATTAACATTTTTTCAACTAACATAATGATTAATGACAAGCAAGTGATCATTTCAGGAATTTTTAGCCTAGGTATATTAATTAAAAACTATTCACTGATCAGCTAGAGAGTAGCAGACAGCAAACCATTCTTGGTATAATCTGTTTCTAGGTGATTAACTTGAAAATAAATATTCACTATTCAACAAGCATGTTGAACTGAGATGATTATAGCCATATCTTCACAGATGCAGATCTGAATAGCTCCTCCCATAGAGTAAATGGTTCTAGAACAATCACTCCTAAAAGTGACCTCTTTTGGGGAAAATACCCTGTTTAGGTTACGTTACTGGATTATGGTCGTTATTCATATAAATTGTCTCTGTTTTTCCTAATGCATTTTTAATTTTTTTCTTTTAGAATGAGTTCTGGAATAAATACAAAGGTGAGATTTCTTTCTGTTTTAAGTGAGAGGAGTTCATTAAGATATTTGAATTTTGAAAATACTTCCTATAGGCTGGTGCCTGTGGCTCAAGGAGTAGGGTGTCAGCCCCATATACCAGAGGTGGTGCGTTCAACCCCAGCCCTGGCCAAAAAACTGCAAAAAAAAAAAAAAAGAAAGAAAGAAAGAAAACACTTCCTATACTTCCTTTCTTCTCTGATTTTAATCTTATTCATTTAAGACTTTTCTCCTCAGGGTGTTTCTGTAACTGTTACTGTAAAATAGGTTTTACTGAAATTTTATACTAATTCTAGTTTTGTTATTCACTTAAATACAGATTTTAGTCAGTTCATCCTTATTTGAGCACACCAAATTCCATGATTATTTTTTAAAATACAAGTGTATTTGGTAGAGACAAAAAGTAGAATTGGAAAGATTGGATTCCCTGTGAAGGTAACCCCTGTGATGTAATGGTTATAGCGTCTGAAATGGTCTCAGTCATGATAATAGTATTTCCCATTTCTCAGAGTGACAGCTGGACCTGCCTCTAAACTAGATTATAAGAAGCCCCGTGCTAGTGATGCACACTAGTCTTTGCATTTGCATTCTCATTTTGCCCCCAGATAATTTGGGAAGAGGAACCCCAACATCCTCTCCTGTGAAGGCCCAGCCCAGAAGTGAGTGTCCAGAACTCACCTGTCTTCTGTCCTTCCAGCTGGTGCCCTGTGGTCACCAGCCCAAGGCCAGATAGGAAGAACTATTTACAGAAAAACAGGAAGCATCTCAAGTTACCCGAAAAGTGTGTGCCGAGGTTAACACAGCACAGTCACTGGTTTCCAAACCCTTCTTTGCAGATGGCGACCAGTGTGAGGGCAGCCCCTGTCAGAACCAGGGCGTGTGCAAGGACGGCCTGGGCCAGTACACCTGTACCTGCTTGGAAGGGTTCGAGGGCAAGAACTGCGAACTGCGTAGGTTCCTCGGCTCACGCACCTTCAGGAGCAGTCGGTGGGAAAGAGGGAGAAGCTCAGAGCCCGAGGAAACAACCCTGAGTCGTGTCTGACTCCAGAGTCCGCACCATGTTCCACTGCCCCACTTGTCGGGGTGGGCGTGATGAGACAGACACGTCTCTGTTCCTCGGAGACCTGTGGGCACTCGTGATGTGTCCAGCCCAGTCCTGTGCAGACAGGAGCTGACTCTCCCTGGGGAGGCGTGTCCTTGGTACTCACCTTCCTGGATCCTGCAAGCGTTGGGGAGGAACACTGAGATTATGCCATTATGAAAACCAGACACTTTAAAGTAATTCTACATGAAAAACATGCTGAGAGTTTTCTCTGAAACTCTAATACTAATTTTTAATAAAAATTGGGCTATTAGATCAGTTTTCCCTAAAGAGAAAAATATGTATTTCTTTTAAATTACTGACTTTATAATCTTTAAGCGTGGTTCTTAGCTAGGATTTCTTTTGAATTTTTCCTGGTAAGAATGTCAGTCATGGATCATTTCATTAGAAATTCAGAGTCGCCTTCCTCCGCACTGTTCGGCTAACTTATCAGGCATAATATCAAGTAGACCCCCAGCTATTGTGGATGTTTCTAAGACTCTGTCAGTGTTGATCTCTGCACTGGAATTACTTTTACAGTAACTTGCTATAGGTGTGTCTGGATTCTATATACATGGGAAGCAGGTTGGACAGCCTCAGCCTTCTTGAGGCCAGGGCTGCTGCCTCGCCCAGGCTGCAGGACCTATGGGCAGGTCTAAACTTGGACCTGGGGCCGACCTGACTCCAGTCCACTTGCTTACATCCACAGCTGTCCCTCTCATCTGCTTGCACCAATCAGAGCCCCAGTGTCCAGTCCCCACAGTGGGACATTACTCTCACAGAGTGCCCGAGGAGCCCGAGCCTGGCAGATGTGGCGACCTCCCCCCTGCTCCCTCCCATGCGTCTGCACGAACTCGGCCCCCTGCTCCAGCCCAGTGCCTGTTCTATGATTGGCCAGGGGATGGACAGAGCTGGCACCCTCTGGCCAGCTGCAGCCTGGGTTTCCCTGGCCTGTCTTATGAGCCAGCGTTCATGTCTTACAGTTACACGGAAGCTCTGCAGCCTGGACAATGGGGACTGTGACCAGTTCTGCCGAGAGGAGCAGAACGAGGTGGTGTGCTCCTGTGCCAGTGGGTACACCCTGGGTGACAACGGCAAGTCCTGCATCTCTACAGGTAGGAGGCTCATCGGGCCACTCGCCAAATGCCCCCGGGTCACAGAGACTAGCCCAGGGGAGCAGGTCAGCATCTCTGGGCAAGCCTCGCAGGTGGCAGCTCCAGGAGCAGAGCTCTGGTGCCCTGGGCTCAGGTTGTTCAAACACGAGGTCTGGAAACAGACCTTTGTTTCTGTGAGCCACATGTGCTGTTAACCTCAGTTCCCTTGTCTGAAAAGTTGGCCAATACTCTTACCTGACTCTTTTGGGGAGGGGACATGGTGAGGACCCTGACTCTGCGTGGTGATGGGTGACCACCCACCTAGAGGCAGCCCATGTATCTTGCAGCAGCCACCAGAAAGGGCAGGGCCCAGAGTAGGGGCCTGGAGGGGACCCAGAGCACCCCCAGAACAGACCTCTTTTCTGGAGATCTGAATTTATTCTTCAACTTGGCGAGTGTGACAAAAGGCTCCCAGAGGACAGTGACCTCTGGTAGACCAGGGAAACAGACCTCTGGTAGACCAGGGAAACAGACTCCCTGCCATGGACGCTGTAAGGGCTAAATGGGACCTGAGGTGGGCTCCTCACACACTGGCAAGCACAGGTCAGTCTCTGGGGCCAGTCCCTGCATCACTTACTCTGCCTCTCAGAGACCCCAACTCACCAGGCCTGGCGTCACCCAAGGGTGTGTTTGGAATGCAGGGTCCCAGGCCCCATCAGGAGCCACAGGTGACCATCAGCACACATGCAGAGTGGTTTCCTGCCAGGCGGCTGTGACAACTGTCCCTCCAGGGACTCAGCACTCCTGAGTGGTTCTGTCACTACACCCTCATATTCTTCTGGTTCAAAACTACCTATTTTAAGAGATGAATAACCAGGAAAAAGTTGGTTCCAAACATATCCTTCCAGTATTGCTTCAGTCACGTGACATGGAATCACTCAGCCAGTGAGGACAGTGTGGCTCCTGCCCCCATTGGCAATGGCGTCTCCAGCTAAGCTGGTTCAAAAATATTTTACCTGGTGTCATTTCCTGACATGCATGTAAGTATTTTTAATTCCAGAAATAATCAGAGATCAATTTAATATCAAGCTTGATGTTTGAAAATAAAATCTGGTAAACTGCTTCGTAGTTTGGAAGGTTCTGTCCTAAATCACAGATGACCCATTCATAGCATTGGAGATGGTGATTACAACTGTTAGCATGGAGCTTACAGGGGCAGCAGGGCCTTTATCGCCAGCTGAAAATTCACTGGTGTCCACTCCAAGGCAGGGGCCACTTTGGACCCTGAGAGCACAGCAGATAGAAAACCAAGCTGTGCTTATCGGGTCTCAGCACGTGACACAGAGGCCACTGGGCACTGTCTTCTCTTCTCCCACCTCCCCTCCCTAGCTGGCGATGGGACAGAGGGAACTCCCTCACGCCCACCCTGAGCCCCTTAGACACTGTCACGCACGGCACTCGGCTCCTTCTTACACCTCAGGTTGTTTGCTTATGTTGTTCCTTCTGCCTGGAAACATTTTTCTTCAATATTTTTATTACAGAAATTTTTTAAACACACAGCAAAATTAAAAGAACTTCACAGGAGGCCCCACAGCCACTGCTGCTCCCACTGCTGGGTCCTGTGTGTGCCTCACAGGCGCTGGCCCTGCCTGTCCTGACTTCCTGGTGCATTTCCAGGCAAGCTGCAGGCCTCTGTGCGTGTCCCCAGCACTCCTGCATGCCGACAGGGTCCCATGTTCACAGGTTGTTACTTGAGGTACAGTCAACACACGGACAACTGCATTTACCTGGAGACAGCCCCTGCTACACTGTCCCCTGGTGAGCTGTCTGAAGCATGGGAGCTCCTGGCTTTGCTGAAGCCCCAGCCTGCCCTTCTTTTCCAGACCTCTTTCCCTGTGGAAAGCTGACTCTGGGGCGTAGGAAGAGGTCAGAGTCTCAGGCCATGTCTGGCAGCGAGGAGCTCCCTAAAACCACAGTGCTAGGGCAGTATGACCAGGACCTGGTCCCCACTCAGGACCCCTACAACCTGCTGAACTTCAACCAGACATACCCCGAGGAGGATGACAGCGACCTTATCCGGATCGTGGGTGGCCGGGACTGCAAGGAAGGGGAGTGTCCCTGGCAGGTAACTGGGTGTTGGCCCCTCTGGCCTGGCTGGACAAGGGACCAGCCCCAGCCGGTTCTGGTAGGAGGCAGCCCCTGGGCCTCCAGGGATTCAACAGTTCTGCACTAGGATGGATGGTCTCCGCCAATGAGCACGCCTGCCCCCCTCCTCTGGGTGGCCCTGGGAGGCTGTGGGCTCCAACGTGAACGCAGCCTGAGATGAGAAAGGGGCCGGGGCCTAGGAGTCTCCCCCCTCACCTCACTGTGGTGTGCACCAAGAGCGTACTGTTCTGTGATGGGCAGAAGGGAAGGAAAAGGTGTAACCCCCACCCTGGAGGTCCCCAAACCTCACTCTACTCAGAGAGAAATAGTGTTAAAACCTGGGGTGGGCACCCTCGCCCGGGCAGGAGCATGTCAGCAGCCCCCGGGGGGCAAGGGCCCTTGCTGCTCTTCTGTCTGCGGCACAAAGAGTTATTGCCCTTTTTTCACTTCTAATTTGGTAATTTTTTTTTTTTACCCAAACACATAAACCCTGAGGGTGACAGAATCTTAGAAAAGCACATGTGTTTATTTTCAAAGGTAAAATTACTCTTTGTTGATTTGGACAATCATTGCCAGATTTAACACATAAAAACACAAGACTTTGGGGTGGCATCTGTGGCTCAAAGGAGTAGGGCGCTGGCCCCATATACCAGAGGTGGCAGGTTCAAACCCACCCCCAGCAAAAAACTGCAAAAAACAACAACAACAACAAAAAAAAAAACCCAAGACTTTCAGTTGAATTTGAATTTTACAGAATCAATGAATAACTTTTAATGGAAGTATGTCCCAAGTATTGCATAAGACATATTAAACATTATTTTCTGCTTATCCAGCCCGAATTTAATGGGGTACCCTGTATTACCTGACAGTCCTTGCTGGGACTGGGAATTCTCAATGTCCAAGGCCAGTGTGGCTCATCCGACAGGCAAAATTCCCAGAGCCAGCAACAACTTTCACAAATATCCTCAGCAGCCCCTGCCTCCACTTGCAAGCCCCACGGCAGGTGTGCATCTACCTTGTGAAGGAGCCAAGGGGACAAGCACTGCAGCAACGTGGCCATAATTTCTCACACACAGCACATGTCTGCTGAGAGCCTCCTGTGTGGCGGATGCCAAGCTGGGCACTGTGCATAGGGCCTATAGCCACAGAGCTGGGTGCTGTGTAGGGCGTGCAGCTGTGGTACTGCTTCTCTGATGTGTACCATAGAGTCTGCACCTAGAAAGAGAGCTGGGGCCCAAATCATCACACCCTGTGGGACTATGCCATTAGGGGCAAGAGCATGGCACCTGTGTGAGCTCCCAGGGCCCCCAACACAAGCTGCCGAGGGGCTGAGGTGTCGGGACCTGGAGCCCCGACAGAGGCTTTTCCAGGGCACCTGGCTCTTACAGGGCCCTCATACCCACTGGGGGATGGACTCCTGTTTACCTGCTCAGTCATGGCCCATCACATCATCCCCATTTTAGGAAGAATGGCTGGAGTCCAGCCTGAGAAACTGACCTTCCCTTACTCCTCACTCAGGTGGGACGAAGAATTGATGTGCTGTGCAAAAAAGGCAGAGGCTTTGCTGTTTCCCTAGTCACGAGTGTCTCCAGGAATCCTTTTTGGACTCTGTTGTTGCCCTGAGCTACCCACACACCAGCCAACGCCTGTCCTTTAGAAGATGGAAATCTCCTTTAGAGAAAGGAGGCCACTAAGCACTCAGGCTGCAGATTTGCAGGTCCCATCCTCTGGGAAGCTGTGTGGCGCATTTCAAGTGCCCATTGGTGCTCCTCCCCTGTGACCGTCCTGCCAGGAGGAAACCCCTTTCAGGAGTCGCCCTGGAGCTCCAAGGGAATTTCCTGGAAGGTGGTGTCCACACACTGAGGGGACAGGCTGTATTGATGCCCATCCTTGTCCCCAAAAAACCACACCGTTTAGGCAGGTGTTTCCTAGACTGGCACTGGCCTGTCTGGGGAGCAAGTCGCAGCCACACAGACAATGCAGGCTGTCACCCCAGTGATCATTTTTTCAAAAGCACTTGAAATATGATAGACCTTTGGTAGGTGGCCCACCCAAAGAGACTGTCACAAGCTGATCAGCATGCAAAAGTAGTCACCATAAGGAACTAGGCCTGCTGTAATGATGCATACATGTGGTGCATGTCTGATCTGTGAAAATCAAGTCACCTTAAGGATGTGGTCAGTGTAGGAAGAGGTCAGCTGTGGAGGTTCCATTGTGCATTCTGTGTGTAGTTAGCACTGTGACCAGATTTGGAAAAAACAAAATTGAATCCCTGTCAAAGCGAGTTTGTATCCAGGTGCAGAGAGAGACAAATAGAAGGACCTGCTTGAGTGGCAGTATCTGGCGTTTAGTAGGCCCTCGGTGATGACGGGAGGGTGGAGGCCAAGTAAGGTGTGCCAGGGCGGGGCTGGGAAGGCAGCTGGAGCCTGGGTGGGAGGCTGGCACAACAGGTGCAGGGCCAGGGTGGGCACAGGGAAGCCTTGACGGGGGTGCCCTGAGCCTGCAGAAGGTGGCAGTGGGGGACAGGTAGCAGGCAGGCTGAGGCCTGGGTGGTCCTCCCTGAGTGAGGGCCGACTCTCCCTGGGCAAAGGCCTACTTCAGCATGTCCTGCCCCAGGCCCTGCTGGTCAATGAGGAGAATGAAGGGTTCTGTGGAGGCACCATCCTCAGCGAGTTCCATGTGCTCACCGCCGCCCACTGCCTGCACCAGGCTAAGAGGTTCACCGTGAGGGTGGGTGAGTGACGCCCCAGAGACCCCTGGAACTGGGGGAGCTGAACTCATACTTGGGGGGTTGGGGTCCAATTCACAGAGGGAGAAGATGAGGAAGCAGAGCCAGCTTCTCCTCATACTCTCCCACACTGAGCACCACGTGCCCCCTAAGTTTTTACTTGCGGGGTCCTTTTGCAAACATCTGTCTTTCTCCTCTAGACCTGTAGAGCCGTCCAGGCACAATCCAGCACGTTGTGGGAACACACACACCAACCACACCTGCAATTTGCAAATTTTTGTTACCTTAAATTTTCTATTATACATTTAAAAATATAAAAAAACAGGTGAAGACTGGGCATGGTGGTTCACACCTATTACCCCAATCAATGCTTTAGGAGGTCCAGGTAGGGTTACCCCAGGAGCTGGGGGCTGCACTCCAGCCCAATGACAGAGACCCTATCCTGTGTCTTAAACGAAACACACAAACAAAAAACCACTCTTATTAGAAAGTGAGACTTTTATTAGAGTCTCACTTTGTTGCCCTTGGTGGAGTTACATGGCATAACTTATAGCAACCTCACATTCCTGGGCTCAAGCAATTCTCTTGTCTTAGTTTTCCTATTTTTAGCAGAGATGGGGCCTCACTCTTGCTCAGGCTAGTCTCTAACTCTTGAGCTCAAGCAATCCACCAGCCTTGGCCTCCCAGAATACTGGATTACAGGTGTGAGCCACAGCACCCAGCCAAGTGAAGTTAATTTCAATAACATCTTGTTTAATCAGATACATTCAAAATATTATCAAGTGGTCAAGTGTGACCAACTTAAAAGGCAGCAGTGAGATACTCTGCATTCTTTTCTGGCCTAAGTCTGCAGTTGCCCATCACAGTATCATGCTCACCAGGTGCTCATGTGCCCATGGGCTGGTTGCAACCCCAGAAGACAGCATGGGCCTAGAACGTGAGGCCATTAGCCTAGGTGCTGGGACAGTGCCTAGTACACACCCCAAGCCAGAGATGTATCTGTTGAAAAATAAGCAGGGAGTTTGCACAGAGCTATACACATACATGAATCTAAGGGCCCTGGGGAGTGAGAGTGAAGGTCATTTTTATTTATTTACTTCTTTGCATTTTTCCATATTTTTCAAAAGTGACCTTATACCCAAATGCATTTTTGGGGAGGAGGGGTTAGGGGATTCATTCAGATCAAATGCATTTTTTAATTTGAGAAAAATAGCTTATTTGCAAAGCACTCAGTGGGTGTGTGCACAGCCAGACAGTGCTGAGCGTGGCCTTGCTCTCTCACTGCAGGGGATCGTAACACAGAGAAGGAGGAAGGCAATGAGATGGTGCATGAGGTGGAGGTGGTGGTGAAGCACAACAGGTTTGTGAAAGAGACCTATGACTACGACATCGCCGTCCTCAGGCTGAAGACACCCATCACCTTCCGTGTGAATGTGGCCCCTGCCTGCCTGCCCGAGAAGGACTGGGCTGAGTCCACGCTGATGACACAGAAGACAGGCATTGTGAGTGGGTTTGGGCGCACTCATGAGATGGGCCGCCTGTCCCCCACGCTCAAGATGCTGGAGGTGCCCTACGTGGACCGTAACACCTGCAAGCTGTCCAGCAGCTTCACCATCACCCAGAACATGTTCTGCGCTGGCTACGAAGCCAGGCCTGAGGATGCCTGCCAAGGGGACAGCGGAGGCCCCCATGTCACCCGCTTTAAGAACACATATTTTGTGACGGGCATTGTCAGCTGGGGAGAAGGGTGCGCCAGGAAGGGCAAATACGGCATCTACACCAAGGTCACCGCCTTCCTCAAATGGATTAACAGGTCGATGAAAACCCAGGGCCCACCCCGGCTGGTGACCACCTCCCAGCCTCCCAGGTTGACTCGTCCTCTCCATTAAAGTGCCCTTGACAGCTATAGCACAGTGTCGTTTCCCTGAGGTCTCCTGTTCTCCTGCCCATCTTATCCTGACTGCTCCTAGCCTGGGGAGTGTCCATTTGGGCATCCACTTCCCAACTTCCCACTCCCAGGCTGGGGAATGCCCCAGAGAATCTCACTCTCTGTGGGATTGCAGCTGTGGCTGTAGGGAGGGTGCCACTGCTCTGCGCCAGCCCATTTCCTGACCTACCCATCCCCACCAGCTGTGCCCAGCACCATAGGGCAGTGTCAGTGTTCTGGGGCACACAATCCTGTCCAGGTGCCAGGGGGCCCAGGGTCTTGTGCTTGTCTCTGGGAAATGCTCTTCCCAGGGCCTCCTGTGCAGTGTGGGCTCCCTGGCAGGGAGAGGTGCAGACATTGGGCCAGTGAGGATGTCTGCAGTTGACCCGAGCAGCCGGTGCCCTTCAGGAGCCCTGGTGCCAGGCTCACCCCCAGTGGGCCTTGCATGGTGAGGTGTGCAGGCTTTGTCCCCTTGGCGAGTGCCCCCCAGACAGTGGGTGTCAACCCTGGCTGTGATTAGGACCTTTGGACTATAGACCTGTGTCCAGCCACGGCCCAGGCCCTGAGATCACTCTAGCGGTGGGAGTGCTGGCCAGAAGTTTCTGGACCTCCTCAGGTAACTGCACCATGCAGGTGGCTGGAGGGACTATGGGGCTCCTTCCTTCACTTACACCAAGGGGCCAAGTTCTTGCCTGACACACGTCACTGATGTCCCTGGGCTTTCAAGGTAAGAAGTCACAAAAACCAAATGGACCTTCAGTAAGCAGAAAAGGGCACCTCAGACAGGGCCTCCCATGTGTTCCCAACTTCTCTTTGCGTTTTTCCCACCTTTTCTAAGCAAAGTTTAAAAGTTCTAGTACAAAAACTTCCCTAAAATATGGAACAGGACAGAGCTTTTGTAAATAGGAGATGTTTCCAGGTCAGGAAAGATCAATGTGAACAGCATCCAACTTCCCAGAAACGGTCTGGTGGGCGTGGGAGGTGTTTGGGAACACTGTGCCAGGGCTTGTAGGGGGACTTTCTGGGCAGATGTGGTCTCTAGGACAAACCAGGGCTGGACCCGTCTCTAGAACCTGGGGAGCAGTATCACAGGGAATGTTGCCCCAAGGCCTCTGCCCTCAGCATTGCCCACTGGGAAGACGGCCAGTGCTGTACACTTTTGGCAACAGGAAGGAAACTCAGGGCTAAGGAGAGGAGGGTGGGAGAGACGACTGCCAAAGTCCAGGCCCTGCAGAGTGAGGGACACCATGGGGCTCCACTGGCAGCTGAGATCTTGGCTCTGAGGCCCAGGTGGTCAGCTTGGGTGGGGGCCCCCTTGCAATGCATGAGTATGGGGTGTCTACTATGTGGAAGATGACCCGGAAGGCAAGGGGTGCCAAGATGCCACCATGAAGCCCATCTCCTCTCACTGCTGTCCCACGCCCCATGACATTGCAGCTCCTGAGGGGCTTCTCTGTGGGAGCAGGGGACAAGGATTGGCCCCAGCAAGACGCTTGAGTTGCTGATGACCCAGAACATGGGATTCCTGTCTGTGAACATAGGAAGTAAGTAACGAGATGCTCTAGTCAGGACGGGGGCAGCAGGCACTGAGCCCACTCCCCTACCTGGAGCTGTTCTAGCAGGTTGGGGCAAGTCCCTGGGTAGCAGGACTGCTGTCCCCACTGGGGGTCACTGCCAGTCCTGAAGAAACCTCTCACAAGGGCTGTATTGGCCTAAAGGTGACTCTTCAGCTGACTTTGTGAAGACACAGCCTGTGGACACAACCTCTCCCAGGGAAGCACTTGTGTCACCCCTAATGGGACAAGTGGGCAACCTGTGTCCTGGCACAGGGTTAACCGCAGGGGACAGTGAGGTGAACCCACACTGAGGAAGGCCTGGTGAGGTCTGCAAGGGCCAAAGCCAGCTGTGAACCTGCCTCAGTGACTCTAAGGTGGGGATCCCATCAGACAGCCCCTGGCAGGCACGAGCCTACCTGCAAGTGAGGGCTGTGTGGGGATGTGGAGGGGACAGACAGATGCAAGATGGAGGGACTTCCGGGGTGATTCCTTACAGGGTGGGCGTGTAACTGGCAGGTTGTGATGGGAGATGTCCATGTAGCCCTCAGAACACGCATCAGCTCAGGGTGCCAAGCACAGTTCTAGGGGTCAGAGTTGCACTTTGTTCTTACAAAATGCCTGGGCCACTCAGTAGTGCTCAATGCTGTGGGGAGACCCACTGTGCAGGACTGAGGGGTGCAGGGAGGCCCTGAATAATAGGCAGGAGCAGGACATGGGTTATCCCTGTACAGGGGTGGGGTAGCAGAGCCTTAGTGGGCAAGAGACCAGTATGGCTGGGCATGGCAGGAGGGAGGCCCACACTACCCATGTCCCCGCCCCACTGCTCCAGTGTGAGTGCAGACCTACCAGGTCCCACACCTACAAGAGGCCTCAGAATGGAGGGCAGGCTGGAGAGCCCCTGGAGCCAATGGTGGCACTTGGTGGAAGTGGGGGGTGGGGATCACGCAGCTGATCCTTCCAAGTGCAGCCTGTCATTTGTGGGGACCTGCCAGCTGGCAGGCCAGCAATCTCAGGTGCCCTTCCTGGCTGGACTCTGTGGCTGTGCTGACCCTGGTGTCAGCTGACTCAAGGACAAGGTCTCAGCACACAGGCCCCAGTTACAGGAAGAAAGCAAACATGAACCAAACATGAGTTTGAGGAGCAGCTCACACAGGACAGAGATGGACTGTCAGAATCTGCAAGGGTGCTGGGTGCAGCCACTCCAGGAGGTGGAGGCAGGAGGACCACCTGAGCCCAGGATTTAAGGCTGCAGTGAGCTGTGATGACACCACTGCACTCCAGCCCAGTATCACTCGAGAACTTGTTGCAAATAAGTGGATCATCTAGCACCCAGACAGCCCCCAAGGGCACCACAACCTGCCCACTGAACCCTGGCCACACTGCAGATTTAGGGCAAACCAAAGGTGCTGCTGCTTTATGCCTCAAAGCCCTGGGAGGGCCTGTCCCGTGGCAGGAGGAACAAGGCGAAGGACACACAGGGAGTCTTGAGCCATGTGGCCCCTGTGGAGTAGGAGGGACATTGCACTTTTTAGAAAAGCCTGTCTTTGCACAAAGGGGACAAGTAGCTTTCAGAATCAACCTCGCAAAGATGAACTAAAAGTTTTTCTTCTTTAGTAAATCTTTGCAGACACACCTAGACACATTCTGAAGCAGCTGAGAAGTGGTGGAGCTCAAGAGACTTGAGCAAGCTCAGATTCAGGGCAGGGAACTGGGCTTCAAGGCCACATGTGGAGAAGGTTGCACTACGGGTCCTGAAGGCTGCAGGTTCCCACCCCTGAGTCCTAACGCCGAAGTGACTGCGTCTGAAAACAGGCTGTGTGTGGTTGTAGGCCAAGGTCCTGACCTGATAGGGCTTTGGCCTCACAAGGAAAGGGAGACACTGGCCCTCTCAGCAGAGAAGACAACGAGGGTCTGCAGCCACAGCAGCCCTCACAGAACCCGCCCCACAAGCACCTGCTTCAGTCAGACCTCCAGCTGCTGCAACAGGAGGAAAGAAATTTGGTTTTTTTTTTTTTTGAGACAAGAGTCTCAAGCTGTTGCCCTGTGTAGAGTGCTGTAACACCACAGCTCACAGCAATCTCAAACTCTTGGACTTAAGCACTTCTCTTGTCTCAGCCTCCCCAGTAGCTACAGGCACCCGCCACACCGCCCAGCTATTTTTTGGTTGTAGTTGTCATTGTTGTTTGATGGGCCTGGGCTGGAAACCCGCCAGCTCCAGTGTATATGGCTAGCACCTTAGCCGCTTGAGCTATAGGTGCCAAGCCAAGAAATTTGTTCTTTAGGCTGCCCAGCTGGTGGCACTTTGCCATACAACCAGAGCTGACCACACAGACTTTACAATGGTATGGCAGTCAAGGCCACAGTTATGCAGAAGAGACCAACTCCTGGTTCACTTGGTGGTCACTGAGTGGCATGGGATGCCTGGTGCTTCTCTGGGTGGCTAACTCTGTCCCCCTGCTGACCGAGTGTCCTGAGGACAGCTGTGGAAGGCCAGGTTAGGCAGCAATGTGAGGTGGGACAGGTGCATAAGTGCATTTTTAACTTATGATATTTTCAAAATACAGGGGGTTTCCTGGAACATGACCTTTATAAGTGGAGAAGCATCTACATAGGCAATCTATACAATGTGGGAAATTTAAATCAAATTCTGCTTTGAAAAGAAGCTTCAAGTTAACCAAGCATTTTGATGACATAAAATGTTCAAATTTAATATATAAAAATGGACATATCCTGGAAGATATAATGAAGAATATACCATCTGATAAATTCAGAATGCCTTTTTTATAGAAAGAACTACAGAAAATTACAAGGATAGCTTTAGGGACGACACTTAGGAAAAGTGGGCTGCAGCTGCCTTTACACAAAGCACCCTTCAGAGAAGTTCCACACACACTCTAGAACCAGCAGGGCTATTTACAGTTTCTGAAAGAGGATTCCACGTCTTCATGAAGTTGACATCTCTTATAAATAATGAAGTGGCCTCAGACACTCGGACTGTTAGGAAACGTAGCTTCAGCATCCCTGGAAATGCTCCTCAAAGGCTCCTGGCTTTGGAGGAGGCACAAGGCAGATTTCATCAGCAGGAACAAAATCTCGAGGACTCCCGTGTCCCCCTGGGGACGCATGTGTGGTTAACACACTGTAGACAGTGGAGGGAATGGGTTTTGCTTGCTGACAACCAGCTTCTGATGCTGATGTGATATATAACCTTTAATGTGACCCTGGAGGAAGAAAAAAGAAGGATTAGTTTACATTTCTAATCTGAATCAAAGCAAAGATAGAGAATGACTTAATTAGCCCCTTGGCACGGGCACATTCCCCCGATGAAGTGCAATTCGAGTCATTGGGACACCATATTAAATAAAAATAAATACTGTTGGCCCCCTATATCCATGGGTTTCACTTCCATGGACTCAACCAACCATAGACCAAAAATGCTACAAAAAAAAAAAAAAAAAAAGGATCTGTATTGCACATGACTCTTTCGGGCATCCTACTCTAAATGATAGAGTATAACAGCCATTTCTATAACATTTACGCTACATTTGGTATTACTGCAGTTGGAGGATGTGCACAGATTCTGTGCAAACTCTGCACCATTTTGTCAGGGACTTGAGCATCTGAGGACTTTGGAACCCAAGGTGGGGCCTGGAATCAACTCCCATGGACAGTGAGTGTTCACTCTGGCAGAAAACACATAAACACACAAAGCGTCTCCCTCATAAGGCCCTCTGAATGATATTTCCTGGGATAAAATTAGTTCTGTCAGAAAATACCTTCACAAAAGCAAAGGGCTTATTGACAATTTTAATACCACCACATTAAAACTTCAAATTCAAGACTGAATCCTGCTGTGAACAGCTGCATGGCTGCAGCAAGGACACACCATGTATATCAGGTTAGCGAGGATGCACTGGACCTCGTCCGTGTCCACGTCTTCCACCTGCATGAGCCTCAAGGCAACCAGGAAGGCGTCCAGGGACAGCTGGTGTGTCTTGAGTAGCAGATACCTAGGAGAGGGGGTGAAAAGGCCAGGACAATCACTAGCAGGACTGCGGCACATCAAAAGCCAAGAAAAGGTACTGTGAGTCAGTAAGGAAACAATATTGTTTAGTAATCAGTGTTGAAAAAGCAAAAATAATTTTTCTATCTATTAGATATACTCTAAAAATAAGATAGCTGGGTGGCACCTGTGGCTCAGTGGGTAGGGTACCGGCCCCATATACTGAGGGTGGTGGGTTGGAACCTGGCCCCGGCTAAATTGCAACAAAAAAATAGCTGGGCGTTGTCATGGGCACCTGTAGTCCCAGCTACTCAGGCTGAGGCAGGAGAATCACCTAAGCCCAGGAGTTGGAGGTTGCTGTGAGCTGTGATGCCACAGCACTCTACCCAGGGCAATAAAGTAAGACTCTGTCTCTAAAAAAATAAAAAATAAAATAAAAATAAGAGCTATCAAATATACCTTGAGGGCAGTGCCTGTGGCTCAATGGGTAGGGTACCAGCCCCATATACCGAGGGTGGAGGGTTTGAACCCGGCCCTGGCCAAACTGCAACAAAAAAATAGCTGGACGTTATGGTGGGCGCCTGTAGTACCGGCGACTCGGGAGGATGAGGCAAGAGAATCGACTAAGCCCATGCACTGGAGGTTGCTGTGAGCTGTGACACCTTAGCCTCTACCAAGGGCGACAAAGTGAGATTCTGTCTCTAAAAAATAAATAGATAAGATGAAGCCAAATACACCTTGACTTTTTAAATTAGGAAAAAAAAAAAAACCCACTACTACAAATATAGCTTTTCGTATTTACTAAGAATTTCATTAACTTTAGAGACACATATTTTTTGACATTTTAGTGTCTCTGAAACCAGGATGTATCTGACAATGGGCAGTGTCCTCTGGATTCAACAAAGTTGGGCCTTCCTGAGCTGGGTACGCCACCCCCGCATGTGGGAAGTCTGCCTTTACCTTACATTTAGGTAACTGAGGCCTGCTGGCATCAGGCCTCAGAAGAATCACCTTCCAGTGTCAAGTGTGAGACAAGGAGCCCCTGTGTAATATTTCACCTTCTGACACACAGGAGTGGCTCCTGCTGCCAGGTCTTCTCACCACACAGAACCCGGCCATTTACCCAGAAGTACGAGCCAAGCCTGTGCTGCTCACCTATCTCAGCACAAGGGTGGCAGTGGGGATGTTCCACTTTATTCCACATGATTAGAGGAACATGAGGGGCCTGCCCATGCAGTGCCCCCCAGCCAGCAACTTGTTTCTCAGCGCCTGATAGTTCAGCCACAGTCTCTCCAGAGTACAGACATATGGGGCAAATACTTACACTTTCTTGAAGAGATTTCTGTAGGTGATGATCTTCAGTTTCTCAAGGATAAGGAAGATACCACAGCGAATGAAGAATGTCTCGTGCTTGGTCAGTGCCTCGGTCAGCAGCAGCAGGTTGCCCTCGCTGGCCACCGGTGAGGAGACGCCACAGTTGCAGAGCAAAAGCCGAGAGTGTGTCAGAAAGCAGTGATCTCTCACACAGAATGCACAGTTTTTATTAGTTTTAAGTTTTTTAAAAATCTCTAATGGAAAAGAATAAAATACTCTACCTTACGGCTTTGGTTACCTCAGCAAACTGCATGAGATGGTACTTCTTTAAAAGCTCAATTGTTGGCATATGACCCTAAAACAGAGTTTTCCAGAATAAAAATGCTTTCATCTTTGACAGAATTGTCTTCAATAAAATTCTTTCCAAGGAATTAAATTTTTAAAAACTGCAACCTAAATTTCTTAGAACTTCTATGTGTAGCTGAGTGGGGATTAAAAACACTCTATGGTATGGAAATGACGCTGGCTTAAAACTCAGGCACATGGTGACCCGTGTCCTTGGCCTTGCCCTTCTCACAGCTCTTATCATTTATGTCCCAGGAAGGGAATGAGAACTGAAGAAACAGCAGTATAATTCTAAGATTCACGAATCACAGAAATATCTTCCAGGAGACTCAGCTAAAACATTGAGATCTGGTTGTCCTGTTAAGTAGGATTAGGTACAATGCCAATTGCTTTTTCAAATTACAGGTCACTCTGAACCACTTACGTTTGTTTTGTTTTTTTAGGTCCTCAGTAGAGTGCTCTGACGTCACAGCTCACAGCAACCTCTAACTCTTGGGCCTAGGCGATTCTCTTGCCTCAGCCTCCCAAGTAGCTGGAACTACAGGTGCCTGCCACAACACTCAGCTATTTTTTGTTGCAGTTTGGCTGGGGCTGGGTTCGAACCCACCACCCTTGGTATATGGGGCCAGTGCCCTACCCAGTGAGCCACAGATGCTGCCCCTAAACCACTTACACTTTAACCATAAGTGTATATTGCTTTTTTTTACCATAAGTGTATATTGCTTTTTTTTTTTTAATTTTTAAGTGGGAGAAAAGAAAGCTTGATCACTTTGAAAGCACAAAGACCTACAAAAACTGAGTAATAATCACTCACCAACAGCATTTTTACTGGAAGTAAATATATCAGAATCATTCTTTTGTTCTTCTGACTTGAACGGTGGCAGTGCTCAAAGGCAAATGACAAGTACTCCTCAGCTGCAAGATGACCAGTGACCCCGACAAGCATTAGACAAGATGACCAGGGACCCCGACAAGCATTAGACCCCAACACCTAAGCTCACCAGTCTCCTGACAGAGTTCCAAGTCACTACATCTCCCTTTCTGCCCCGCATGTCCCTACTGTCCCATCCTTAGGTATTTGTTTCGTCTTTTTTATGCCTTAAAAAACAGCCCAGCTTCATTTCTGTGATCAGAGAATTTTATTAGGTATAATTCACAGCCCCACATTCAACAAGAACTGTCTGGGCAGAAGGAAAACTGAGGAAATTTACTTGTACTGAGATTCTGGTTTACCTAAGGTCACCTGGAAAGCCATTGTGTTTAGCATGTTAAAAGTTTACCTCTGCTCAAATGATATCCATATTCATGGAAAACATAAAAACATCTTTTTTTTTTTTGAGATGGAGCCTCAAGCTATCCCCCTGGGTAGAGTGCCATGGCATCACAGCTCATAGCAACCTCCAACTCCTAGGCTCAAGCGAGTCTCCTGCCTCAGCCTCCCAAGTAGCTGGGACTACAGGCGCCTGCCACAACGCCTGGCCATTTTTTGGTTGCAGCCATCATTGTTGTTTGGCGGGCCCGGGCTGGGGATTCGAACCCGCCACCTTAGGTGTATGTGGCTGGCGCCTTAGCCGCTTGAGCCACAGGCGCCGAGCCAAAAAACATCTTAAAATGTACCTCTATAATCATTTTAATCATGTATAATTAAATAGAGTAAAAATAAATTGGAGAAACACCACCCTCCACTGTGTATATAATTTAGTGATCATGTACCTTCCACTTGATAAAAACATAAGCTTTAAAAAAAATTATTTTATTAACTTAATAATAGATAAATTCTGTCCTGACAGCAATAAGAGGGGATACCATTTCATGTAAAATATACTTGAATTTAACAGATTTCAAAATACAAAAATGATCAATTTGTCAAAACAAATGCTATAGACTGCACAGCACAGTCTTGCAGAGAGTTTAACACGTGCTAACTCGGAACTCTTCGAGCAGAGTGCAGAGGGCTGAGCTTTGTTGTAGAGGCCTGAAGGGTAAAGGTGAATGGCCAGAGACTTCTGGACAGTGGTTCTACCTTCTCCCCAGATAAGGAGAGGCTCTGCTGAGGCTGAGTCTGGTTCAAGAATCAGGAAAGTGAGATATGGCACTGTGGCTCACACCTGCAACCTCAGTGCTCTGGGAAGCCAAAGCAGGAGGATCGCGTGAGCCCAGGAGTTCGAGACCAACTGGGGCAACATAGTGAGACCCCATCTCAATAAAAAATGAAAGAATTAGGAAAGTGAGATGCTCCTTCAGACAGAGGCACCCTGACACTGACTGTTTATTCTTTCTGAATAATGATATAAAGTCCCAAATATGGTTCGGAACTATAGGCCATGTTACCCAAAGCAGCAGGCCCTGCAGTCTGGGCCTGGGGCCTGCGGGAACCTATAGTGAGAACCACTGCCTCTGCTCTAAAACTGTGTGGCCATTTGCAAAAATAAATGTATAGTGGAGCAGTGAGTACAGACACCCTCAGCCCACTGAGCTGTGCCCATTATCAGCCCTGCAGGTCAAGGGACAAGGACTCAGCTGGAAGTCTGCAGTATCCCCCCAGCTGCTAGAGCTTGTCTGCTGCAACCCAGTTCCTGAGAAGTGGACCTTCACTCCTGCTAAAGGTAACTGAACCCAAATTCCCTTGGACATACAAAAATGTGTTTCCTAACAGTTAATGCATGCTGAGATGTTCTGCTATCTTTGAGGAGACTTCAGACATTGTGCATCAAACAATGTATTTTGGTTGGAACAAAAATATTTAGAGGGATATAAATACCTGAAATTAATATATTATTTTAAGTATATAACGAGTGAGATACTCCAAATATAAAATCACACAAAAGAATTAAAATCATGGCTCGGCACCTGTGGCTCAAGCGGCTAAGGCATCGCCACATACACCTAAGGTGGCGGGTTCAAATCCATCCTGGGCCCGCCAAACAACAATGATGGCTACAACCAAAAAATAGCCGGGTGTTGTGGCAGGCGCCTGTGGTCCCAGCTACCTGGGAGGCAGAGGCAGAAGACTCGTTTGAGCCCAGAAGTTGGAGGTTGCTGTGAGCTGTGACACCACAGCACTCTACCCAGGGTGACAGCTTGAGGCTCTGTCTCAAAAAAAAAAAAAAAAAAGAATTAAAATCACCACAATCCTTGCAGACATTTTACCCACTTAAATACAATCTGGGGCTCTAGGGTTCCTCTCAGTGAAATGGAATCAGAATCACTGATTCTGCAGCACAAGGCAGAAGACACAAGAGCTCATGCACGTAAGTAAGTCCCTGATACACTCAGCAGTCTCAGAGAACCACCATCTCCACGACTCTGTTTCCTTAACGATGAAATGATAGTGATAGATGAGATTGTCTTGAAGGAACTTTTTAGCTCTAAAGGTTTTAGAAACTGAATACACAGTATCAAAATAACAAATCATTTGTGGTGTATTAGGTAGTCAAAAATATCACTCAATGAGTCCTCAGGGAAAAAATTATCAGTGTGATCAAAAGAATTCAACAAAAGATAATTTAAAAATATCTACCCTTATGCTTTATATTTTAAGGAAAAAAAAACGAGACAATAGAATTAATTCAGAAAAGCCCTTCTTTGAAACTGTGAAAGAAAATGAAAAGTCAGTCGGTTTAAGCCAACAGAGTCGCTTACTGTCACCAGTGCAGTGACGAGAGAGCCCGTGGCTGCAACCCACGGGGAGAAGAAGGCCTCCCAGCCATGCGGACTGTGGGGGCTGTGTGCCCAACAAAAGGCAAGGAAGTGAGTTTACAAGTCTGGTCTGAGCACACCAGGAGAGATCACAAAGCAGCACCTCCCACCAGCTAATCAAAAAGGATAGAAAAGAAGAAACTGGCTTCACATTCTAGAGAAAGTCAACAACATAAACCAATATGTTAACGTGACTTCACAACGTTCGGCACTGTGCCCAAATGATGCCCGCCCGCTAGGCCAAAAGCCACAACATGAAATGTGACACTGCACCCAGCCATGTCTCCACTGCTTGCTGAGTCATTCCCACAGGGGACTATTTAGGCAGTAAGTCAGTAGCTGAGCTCAACGTGGTCCTAACCTCCACTTCTTACGTCCACAAAACCAGCGTGCATTGCAGGGCCACAGGCTCAGAGAGAGCAGTGACGTACATTCTACTCACAGACAGCCATGCTGGGTAAGATAAGCTCAGAAAGGACTTCATGATAACTGTGACACTCTGAAAGTATTTCAGAGACCCAGTATAGAGTAAAAACCTTTAAATATAACTTACCTTTACTTAATATTGGTGTAATTAAAAAGTGTATATATAACTTGGACTTTCTTACACAAATATTCCACCTTAATAACCATGTTCTCTGAAGCTATCTCTGTCATTCAAGTTGCTCAGAATGCAACATTTTATTTGAAATACCAGAGAAGAGATTACACACCTTGCTTAAAGTCACTATCAAACATGGCCTTGCGGCCCACGTAGTACTTGTATGTGACTCTCTGGGCCATGCTGTAATCGTCTTTCAGGTTGGAGCTGTCGATGGCTCTGATTAGGGGTTTACACAGATGGAGCTTGTTGATCTATAGGAGGCAACAATCTATTTAAAATACTGAAAAACAACAATAGGCTCAGCACCTGTGGCTCACGTGACTAAGGCATCACATACACCTGAGCTGGCAGGTTTGAATCCAGCCTGGGCCCGCCAAACAATGATGGCTGCAACCAAAAAATAGCCAGACATTGTGGTGGGCACCTGTAGGCACAGCTACTTGGGAGGCGGAGGCAGGAGAATCGCTTGAGCCCAGGAGTTGGATGTTGCTGTGAGCTGTGATGCCACAGCAGTCTATCCAGGGCAACAGCTTTAGGCTCTGTCTCAAAAAAAAAAAAAAAAAAGGTAAAACAAACATATATTTCTACTTTACTAAGCATGTCTCCTCAAAATGGGAATTGCAAAATTTGTTAGATCAAAATTATTTATGTAATAATAATAATAAAACCTAAAACAAAAAACTACTGACACGGATGACCTCCTCAGAGCTGAGGAGCCTCCCAGCACTGCCCTCGGTCTACAGGCCGGTCTGTCCATCCACAGCTAATTATTACAATTGAGGACAGAAGGCTGCAGAGTAGAGCCACCTGCCTGTGGGTGCAATTCCACCAGTCAAGCTGCTTACTACACAAGTGCCTTAGTTTCCCTTGGAGCCAGTAATACCTCAGAGTTTGAATTTTGGTTTTTGTTTGTTTGTTTACAGAGGTCCTATTCTAGAAAGTTGTTGTTTTTCTTTTTTTGGGACAGAGTCTCAAGCTGTCACCCTGGATAGAGTGCTGTGACATCATAGCTCAAAGCAACCTCAAACTCTTGGGCTTAAAGCAATTTTCTTGCTTCAGCCTCCCTAGTAGCTGGGACTATAGACATTCACCACAATGCCCGGTTACTATTTTTGTTGCAGTTGTTACTGTTGTTTTAGCTGGCCCAGCCTTGGTGTATGTGGCCTGTGCCCTATCCCACTGAGCTACAGGTGTCACCTCTCATTCCCAGACTCAGGCAATCCTCCGGCCTCACTCTCCCATGGAGCTGAGACTACAGGCACATGTCACCACAACCAGTTAATTTATTTTTATTTCCATAATATTTTTGTACAGATGGGTCTCACTATGTTGCTTATACCAGAGTGCAGTGGTGTCATCATAGCTCATAGCAACCTCAAACTCCCAGGCTCAAGCAATCCTTCTGCTTCAGCCTCCCCAATAGCTGGGACTACAGATGTGTGCCACAACACCCAGCTAAGTTTTTATTTTTTTGTTAATAGAGGGTCTCAGTTTGTGCCCAGGCTGGCCTCAAACTCCTGGCTTCAAGCAATCCTCCCCCCTTGGCCTCCCAAAGTGCTGGGATTATAGGTGTGGGCTACTGTGCCCAGCAGTTTTAAATAAGACATTTGTAAAGCTTTTATGAATGATGCCTTGCACGAAGTAGTAGCTTTTTGAATGATGCCTTGATGAGTATCTGACACTCATCAAATGTCAGCTAACAGGACTATGAATGTGGTTACATCTGTTTCCCAAGCAATGCCAGAAAGTCCAGCTAATAATTAACATAAGTAATACCAGATATAGGAAGATCAGAGAAAGAATACTTACAAAGATATAAGTCTTCAAATAGAAACATACCTTAAAGTAAATTTTAAATAACTGATTCACCAGAAACAGCATCCCCCACTTCTTAGAGTCTTCTATGCCAGCACGACTAGGGGAAAATCATTTTTTAAAGTTACATACAAAATAAAAATTTTATTTATAAATTACAAAATAAACTGCTAAACATTAATATGGTAACATAAAATCTCACAGTCATAGTCATCAAATAAAAAAAACATTTTTAAAAGGATGTTTTTTGTAACAGGTAAAATTGGGGAGGAAAAAAAACCTCTAACCAGGAAAATCCCAATTAAATATATAAGTAACATGTTCCCTCCACTGCACCAGCGGAAAACTGCCCATTCTGCAGCAATATTATATAAAAGTAACTGTCTAAAAGCATTTTTGAAAATGTAAAAAATATTTTCTCTTCTCATTACAAGATGAACTAGTAAAATACACAAGGGTGAATCTCAAAAAGGAAGACACAAAAAATGCAGACTGTAGGATCCATTTGTACAAAGTCCTTGAACAGGCAAAGCTCACCCACAGTGAGACAATCAGGGCAGTAGCAAGGGGCCACCTGAAAGGAGGGAGAGGAGGGTTTCCAGAGTGAGGATAACATCCCACCTCTCAGCAGGGGTTTCAAGAACACAGGTGTGTGCACTTGCCAAAACTCAGACACGCAGTTTAGATTTACACACAGTTCATTTTAGTAAATTCTACCTCGAAAGAAAAAATAGAAAGGGAAGCATGTAGGGGAAAGGGTGCCTATATTTGCAATTAACTTTGAAATAGTCATGCAAAACATAGGATGTTTTAGTCAACAACAAACTGTGTTCCCCTAGACCCAATACTGTACTCATGTTTCAGTGTGTTCAGACACATAGACGCTTGTGGCTGTGTTGCAGCTGCCTGCAGCACTGCACTCCAGAGTCACACCACACAGGCTCGCAGTCCAGGGGCAGCAGGCTACTCATAGCAGCCCAAGTGCGCCGCGGCTGCAGCCCCCAGGTGTCTGCACATGTGCCCTGTGATGCCCGCACAGCCATGACATCACGCGAGGCTGCATCTCTCAGAACATATCCCCATCAAGTGATACCTGAATGTACATTCAAAAAAAAAAAAGAAGGAAACTGATGGAGAGACAGAGGGAAAGGTACGTGAGAAGACACAGCAGAGCAAGTGCAGTAGACTGGAGAGTATTCAGGTATTCACTGTGAAATTCTTTCAATTTTTCTGAAAGTTAAAATTTTTCATGGTAAAACACTGAAATAAATTCTGTTAAGCTGGCTATGCTCTGCACTCTGTAAATGATTCTCCCAGCTAAGAGTTCCCACAGGCAGTGGTGCCAGAGAGCAGCCCAGTGACAACTGCCTAGGACACGAGATCTGGGGACATGAGGTCAGAGCACCAAAAAGAAAAGTGCCCAGTACAGAAAATATGAGGCCTCTCACCAGCCAGAGAACACAAAGTTGCTCTAGACCAAAATATGCCCATATAGAAACACTGAAAATAACGTAAAAACAATTCAGTTTTGAAATAATTGGGTGGCGCCTGTGGCTCAAGGGCAGGGCGCCAGCTCCATATGCCAGAGGTGGTGGGTTCAAGCCCAGCCCTGGCCAAAAACTGCAAAACAAAACAAAGAAACGAAATAATCAAAGCTTGTTTTATAACTGCCCAAATTCATTTTCATTCTCCTCATCTGAAAATAGAGATAGATAGTAATACTGTTCCATCTACTCCTAAGGGTTATGGGGGAAAAAAAACTATGAACGCATAGCCAAGTTCTCTGTAAGGCATAAACGTGAAAATGCTTTGTTTATGGTAATACCCTCCTGGTCTGGCACCAGGAACAATGGCCTCTTCTGGAGACACGTGACAAGAGCAAACCCCAAGAGGAAGGGTTTGTTACTGAGGGTTTGCTTTTATCTCTCGGGCACCTATCTCAGAGTGGGACTGCAGGGTCACACACTAATCTGCATGTAACTTTCTGAGGCCCTGCAGGCGGCTCTGCACGGCAGCTGTGCCAGCTCACCCCCACCCCAACTCCATGTGCCTGCTTTCTGATCACAGCTGTCCTAGTGGGTATCAAGTGGCAACATTTCCAATGTCTGATGTATGTGCCTCAGTCATTGGGAGTTAGTGACATGAGCTGTGTGTGCTTCCTGGCCATTTGTGTGTCTTCAGATTTTTCAAACCCTTTACCCATTTTTAAATGGGATCATTTGTCTTTTAATCACTGAGTTATAACAGTTCTTTACATATACTGTAAATTAGACCCTTATCAGATATAATATTTGCAAACATTTTTCCCATTCTATGTTTTCTCACTTTTTTGATAATGCTTTGAAGCACAAGAGTTTTTAATTCTCATGAAATTCAGTTTAACTATTTTCCTTCTACGGCCTATGCTTTTAGCACCTCATCTAAGAGACTACTCACTGATCAAAGGTCACGAAGACCAGTGCTGTGCAGAAATGTGAGATCAAGCACAATTTCTGTATTCAATTCCAATGTTCCAGTGTTTTTAGTGTTAAGAAACACAAAGGCATCAGTGGTGAAGATGACACAGCCCTCCTGCTCTCTGCAGCTGAGCAGGCCACGCAGTCATCCGAACTGTTACCTCAGGGAGTACGAAGAACAGGACCATGGCCTGCCACGCACGTGTTAAAGATGAAGATCTGACTCCTGCCAGGTCCAGTGGAGAGAGGCCTGTTGAGAAGGCTGAAGTCTCTAAAATGAGTGGAGACAGCCTGAAGAGGGATGGGTGAGGCTGTTCTGGGCAGAGAAAACATCACTCACAAGGGACCTCCATGGGATGGACCTCAGTAAACCATGGACGTTTTTAAAGCCCACAGCCCCTACTCCTACTCACGTGTCACTGGCGCAGACACGGAAACAGCTCATCAGCAGCTCTGCGGCTTTCTCTAGCATGTCCCCAACTTTGCTTTTTCCTTTCTTTACCAACTGCTGATCTGCCTAACAGAATATTAAAAAATTATTTTTTTAAAGCAAAAACAGGTATATAAAAGTCAAAGTCCCAAAAGATCCCAGAGAAATCAGCTAGTGTATACTACAGAACTATGGAAATTGAGACGTCTATATGTTATCCTGATCCTTCCACAAACCAAGTAGGTCTTTGACTAATCTAAGCTTGTCATCTGTGGAAGCCTGCACCTGCAAGAGGCGTTCTTCGACCTTAGTCCCTGACCTTCCCATCAGGAACGGCCAAAACCCCTGAACAAAAACTTCTGAGACACAGAAGCCTCACCGGGTCTGGCCTTCTCCTGTCTTTATGGGGTGGTCTTGGTTAAAGGAGGACCACCACTTCCTCCCAGGCAAGGAGCCCTGGGGGCTTCCATGCCCCTGCAATTGACAGCCCTAAGCCACTGATCATCTTTTTGACTGCACTGACATCTGGTTTTACCCTCCTGGGGCACCAGACTACACTCCTCACTGTGCCCTTAACACCACACATTCGCAGTTAATCAAAGAACCAATAAAACAAGTTTCTCTTTGAAATGGCCTTTGGTTTGGATTCAACAAACCAAGTGTGTCAGTACCAGGAACTGACGCACAACTCAGTGAGCCAAAATTTACAAATTACACCCCAACCCCCGACTGAAGGCCTTTGCCCCACGGCAGTTCATATGGTGCAATCCGGAGATGCGGCTGCTAAGAGGTGATGAGGTTATGGGGATGCAGGTCCCATGGATGGGATTAGTCTTCTGCGAAAAGGACCCAAGAGAGCAGCCTTTTCCTTCTCCCACATGAGGACGCAGTGAGAAGGCGCTGTCTGCAAGCCAGGAGGGCTTCACCAGACACTCAATCTGCTGGTGACTTGATCTCGGACTTCTAGGCTCCAGAACTGTAAGAAGTAAATGTGTTGCTTACAGCCAGTTTACAGTCTTATTACAACAGCCCAAATGGGCTGAGACAGGAGTCATGCGTGATGCTGCCAGGTTGCGCACAAGGAAAGAACCACTTG
This sequence comes from Otolemur garnettii, assembly GCF_000181295.1. Classification (NCBI taxonomy): domain Eukaryota; kingdom Metazoa; phylum Chordata; class Mammalia; order Primates; family Galagidae; genus Otolemur; species Otolemur garnettii. The sequence continues at coordinate 781,655 of NW_003852556.1, read as the reverse complement.
CAGCGTGTGACAGCCGTGGGTTTCACATGAGGGCAGAGCAAGTTCACATGGAGCTTCAGAGGCCACACAGTGACCAACCTCTGGCAGTCAAAGAATTATTTACAATGATCTGAAAAGTCTATTAAAATTCGCCTCCCTTTTCCACCTCTATCTGTGTGAGGCTAGAATGTCCATGAGTACTTCAGTCAGACGGGCATTCTAAAGTGGAAGAAGTGCAGAGCAGGTAAGGGAGGCCAGGCTTCTGCTAACCAGACATTGAAGAGTAAAAGGCAAACAAGGACACCTTTGTTTTCAAAATGCATTTATTTCTTATTTAAAAAGTAGGTTATGAACCAGGCATGGTGGCTCATGCCTATGCCTATAATCCCAGCACTCTGGGAGGCCAAGGTAGATAGGTCTCTTGAGCTCAGGAGTTGAGACCAGCCTGAGCAAGAATGAGGCCTCATCTCTACTAAAAATAGAAAAACTAGCTGGACATGATGGTGGGAGCCTTTAGTCCCAGATACTTGGGAGGCTGAGACAGGAAGATAACTTGAGCCCAAGAATTTAAGGTTGTTGGCTTGCTGCCGGTAGCACAGCAGTTCCAGTGCTGGCTAAATACACCGATGCTGGCGGGTTTGAACCCAGTCTGGGCCAGCTAAACAACAATGACAACTGCAACAAAAAAATAGCTGGGCGCTGTGGCGGGTGCCTGTAGTCCCAGCTACTTGGGAGCTGAGACAAGAGAATTGCTTAAGCCCAAGAGTAGGAGGTTACTGTGAGCTGTGACACCATGGCACTCGACTGAGGGTGACATAGTGTGGCAAAAAAAAAAAAAAAAAAATTTCTGAAGTTGCTGTAAGCTAGGCTGACACTACAGCACTTAACCCAGAGTGACAGAGTGAGACTCTGTTTCAAAAATAAAGTTATGTCAACATACAAAAGGTTTATTATTTTTATTTCCAAAGGAATAAATACTTAAGGATTTTTCCAGGTAAAAATTCTAATACAGTAAATATAAATAGCCATAACAGAAGTAAACAAAAGCAGGCAAGGTGGCATGCACCTGTGGTCCCAGCTACTTGGGAGGCTGAGGCGGGAGGATCCCTGAGTTCAGGAGGCTGAAGCAGTGAGTTGTGGCTGTGCTTGTGAGCAGTCATTGTGCTCCAGCCTGGGCAACACAGCAAGACTTGTCTCTATAAATACATAAACAAACAAAATCTCTCAGGGCTCCCTTAAATCAATTTAGAAAAAAAGAAAAAAGAGCTCTTGGAGGTCATCAGTGCACATCTTTTCCAGTTCTAAACTTTCTATTTCATTCTTCATGTCTTCTATTTCCTTGCCGAGACTTCCAGCGTTTCCATTTGTTTCAAGCACACTGGAAGTGCTCACCAAAGCATCTGTAGATGGCTGCCTCCAAGCCCCTGTGAGATAATCCCAGCATCTGTGTAACCTCAGTGTTGGTACGGTGAAACGTCCTTTCCTATGTAAAATCTGAAGAGGCTGAGATGGCCTGGTTCTTGGTATGATCCCGACTTTACTAGGTGCACCCAGCCTGATTGGGCCAGGCTCCCCCTTAGTCTCTGCAACATGGGAGTGGGGCAATCCTGGACACAGGAAACCCCTGAGTGGGTTTCCTCAGAGCTTTTTGTTCCTGCCTGTCGGTGTTTCATGACACAAGGCAAGAGAGGACCCAGGGACCTCCTACACGGGACTCTTCTCTGCCCCTCCCAGAGCCTTGCTGGCATGAGAACTCCCAGGGTTTTACCTGTTTTTCACAGGAGAAATACAGAGAAATTTACTTCATCCTGTCCTGAATCAAAGTTATCAATAATTTTAAAACTGTAAAAGAATCCTAAGACCAAAAAGCTGACAAATGCTGGGCTCACATGGACCCCCCAAAAGGAAGTTACCTCCATCAAATCCAGGCTCTTCCCTCACACCAGAGAAACCTTAGGCTACTGCCCAAATCTACAATAAGCAGAATTCTTATCTATTCAATTATTTTTAGAGACAAGGTCTCACTCTGTCACCCCGGTTAAAGTGCAGTGGTGTGATCATAACTCACTGTAGTCAAACTCCTGGGCTCAGGTGATCCTCTCACCTCAGCTCCTAGGTAGCTGGGACTACAAGTGTGTCACTATGCCCAGCTAATTTTTAAAAAACTTTTTGTTTTTAGAGATAGGGTCTAGGTGTGTTGTCCAGGGTGGTCTCCAATTTCTGGCCTCTATCAATCCTCCCACTTTAGCATCCCAAAGTACTGGGATTATAGCATGAGCCACCATGTCTGGCCTTAAACAAATTCTTTAAGTGAGGGGATGGGCTGCATCTTAAGAGGGAATGAGAATGTAGAATCCCTCATTTGTTGTTCCGCTCCTTTTTAAAATAAAAATATATGCCATAAATGGTTACTCATATACAGAAACACCTCTCCGTACAGATCTGAGAAAATGTTTATTTAAGTCTGTTTGCCTTGACCCAGAAAGAATAACTAGTCAGGCTCCCTCTTGTTTTTCTGTTCCTTCTACCAGACACATCCCAACCCCACTCGTTCAAAATGTGGGTAGGAAATTAAACTTACATTATTGGCAAATACTCGAAGGTCCAGCGCCACTGCGTACATGACGGGCAGGGCCCTATGGCAGAAAGTAAGCACAGGTGAAGAGGACGCGAGGGCCGAGCCCCCACCTTGGGCAGAACTCCTACAGGCAACTGCCATAAGGGGGTCCGCAGCAGCCCCCCGAACTCCACCAGGCAGTACAGGCCACAACTGTAGTGCCCCATACACCACCCCCAGGCACTTCAGTTTTCCAAGGAACCCACCTTCTCAACTCTCCACCACTATCCAAACAGCCCCACTGAAAAGAGATGTGTTTGGTAAGACCCCCCCCCCCAGAAAGCAGAGCAGGAACACACAGCACTTCCTGAGACAACTGGACTCCTAGTTGGTAACCCTTAACTCCTTTCACAGGTAAATCTTCACTTAATACAGGAAAAGGGTAGGGTTTTTGTTTGTAAAGGTCTTTGGTTAGTTTAGTATAAGCAAAATTTCAATATTTACCTATAGTTTGTTAATGAATCATAAAGTTCAGAATTTGGCAAAGAATTTAAAATACCCCAACATGATGTTATATCACTCAATAAATTATAGTTGGTCTACTTTTTTAATAAAAAGTTTAAAACTAGAAGTTCAAAATTGATGAAGGAAAGAAAAAATAGTATTTAATAAATATTCAAAAGCATGGAAGTACAGAAATAAAAATGACACTTTATATATTTATAGACACAGGGCAAATGAACGGTCTGATCTGCCAGTCAGTTACACAGATGTCACAACTCCCATTATCCCTGTTGATACCATAATATGTCAACACACCAGTGTTAAAAATCTACATAGAAAATAAGAGACATACAAATTTTAGGATAAGTCTGTCAGATTCTGTGGAAAAACGAGTTAGAATTTTGATAGAATTGTGCTAAATTTGTACAAATGTGGGGCATATTGTCATCTTACTATTGGGCTTTCCAAGCTGTGAATATGAGATGCCTTTCCATTTATTTGGGTCTTATTAATTTCTTTAAACTAAGGTTTATAGTTTTCAGCCTACAAAGTTTGTACTTGTTTTGTTTATACTTAAGTACTGTGTTCATTTTGGTGCTATGAACACCTATGACAGGTGAATTTTATTTCTTCATTTTATTTTTGAAATGTTTATTATTGTACTGGTGTATAAAAATAAAAACTCATTTTTTTAGATTAAAAAAAAGAAAATAGGAGACATTTTTCTTAAACAAATTTTTTAAAGTTTCTGCTTTAAAACAAATCACCACTTGGTAATTTCTAGCTGTTTCTGTTAACACTTACCAGTTTTCCTCTTTGTGGGCCTGGAATGCCCGAAGGAATGATGTACTATTTTAAGGAAGGTACAATATAAGAAATTCAAGTATTGTTCCATTGGATAAAAATAAAGATGGGGTGCAAGTTTTAAGGAGTACAGCTCACCCTGTAGCAGACTCTGTCCTAGAAGGGTAAGTTCTTTAATGAAGGAAAGGCATAGCCTCCGGTACAAATACCTGCGTATCAGGTCTAAGTACTCTCAATACATTTATTTCATACATATTTTTTCAAAGTAAGAAAGACTTCTTGTTACTAGATTTTTTTTTTTTTTTTTTTTTGAGACAGGATCTTGCTCTGTCATCTTGGCTAGAATGTGGTGTTGTCAGCTTAGCTCACAGCAAGCTCAAATCCTGGGTTTAAGGTATCTTCCTGCCTCAGCCTTCCAAGTAGCTGGAATTATAGGTACCTGCCACAATGCTCAGCTAATTTCTTTATTTTTAGTAGAAACTAATTTTTCTATTTTTAGTAGAGACAGGGGCTCACTCTTGCTCAGGCTGGTCTCAAACTCCTGAGCTCAAGCAATCCACCTGCCTCAGTCCTCCAGAGTGCTGGAATTACAGGAGTAAGTCATTGCACTCAGCCCAGATTTCTTTAATCTGCAGTTTCAAACATTTTATTTGGTTTCTCTGAGCCCAGATGATCACAAATTACATTTAAGTGCTTTAGACTCCATAGTATAAAATTTATTTTATCAATTATAGAGTTTCTGAATTCCAAGGAAACATAGCTAGCTAGCAGCCCACTCTCCCCTAAGTAAACTAAAATCTAGAGATATTTCCAAATACTCAGAACAAGCACTGACTAGAGCCCTCTGTGGAAGATGTCTGGGTGTGAGTTAAGAAAGTGGGGTGGGCTCGGCGCCTGAGGCTCAAGCAGCTAAGGTGCCAGCCACATATACCTAAGGTGGAGGGTTCGAATCCCCAGCCCGGGCCCACCAAACAACAATGATGGCTGCAACCAAAAAAATGGCCGGGCATTGTGGCGGGCACCTGTAGTCCCAGCTACTTGGGAGACTGAGGCAGGAGACTCACTTGAGCCCAGGAGTTGGAGGTTGCTGTAAGCTGTGATGCCACGGCACTCTACCCAGGGGGATAGCTTGAGGCTCTGTCTCAAAAAAAAAAGAAAGTGGGGTAGTTAACACGTTTAGCAGTCATGATTAAGTGATCATGTGTGTCCATCTAGACCAGCAGTTCTCAACCTGTAGGTCACAACCCCTTTGTAACAATGAAAATACATCCTGCATATCAGATATTTACATTATGATTCACAACAGTAGCAAAATTACAGTTATGAAGTAGCAACAAAAATAATTTTATGGTTGGGGGTCACCACAACATGAGGAACTGTATTAAAGGGTCACGACATTAGGAGGCATTAGGAAGGTTGAGAACTCCTGATCTATACTTGAATTTGGGAGTTCTGATATTTCACCAAGAGGACTTAGCCTGTCCCTGTAACTGTACCTACAGATACTATCCTCCTCAACAGAATTAAATAAATCCCTCCCTAATCAGCGTTTTTCCCTACTACATAAGTCACTGAATGAGTCTTAGGACCCATGCTAAACTTAAACTCAAAGTGAAATAGCTAGAATGAGTTTTCCAAAATATTGCAATTCCTTTCTAACTTCAGGTTTGTATAACCGGCCCAACATTTCAAGATCTTAAACCCCAAGTTATCCTCTCTGTTACACACTGGACAACAGCCACAAACCACAAAAGATATTGGACTATCACGGTCTGGCACTTGTACGCCTCTACGAAGTCATGGTTCCCCACTGCATAAGTGCACCTAGAAAAGAAATGTTGGGACTGAGGCCAGGCCACCAGAAAGCATATCAACACAGTCACACAGACCACACAGCTTGCCCGCTCCAGACACCCCAGGGCCCAGTGGTCCTGGAAGCTGGAACTCCTGCCTGGCAGGAGACAGAGGTCAGAGGCGGAAGCACACTGATGACTGCTGGGACCAGACCAGGCTGGTGTGAGATGAAATCCCACATCACATTTTGAGACTATTCTTCCAAGTCCCAGGAAACTGAGGGCTAGCAGGGACCTACACAGGCAAAGCATGGCCCGTGCACTCTGTCAGAAGGCAGGTGAGGACACTCTAACAGATTCCCAGCTGCGTACAGTCACTGCCAGGTTTGCATCTCGACACATACTGGGTAGAGCTAGAAAGTGGTAGGTGCCTCCCCCATGAGGACACAGTGGCACTTCAACTCTTCCGAAGACTCTGCAGGGTCCACAGGGCTTCCCTGCTCACAGAGCCCACCCTGTCCCCACAGCTCAGAACAAGGGCTGTGATCGCGTCTCTCACAGCTCTGGACACAAACTTCTGCCCGAGTTAATGCTTTAGAAATGAAGACGGGACACACAGAGTAAAGGAGAAAGCAGTGTTGCTTGCTCTCTCAAGTCCAGTGTATCCCCAGTAAGGCAAAGAGATTCAAAAATAATATTTCCATGAAAAAAGTAAGTCAACGGTCAGGCTAAATGAAAACCTACTAAAAACACTATTTGGTCAGTATGATCAATAGTAGCTCCATACCCTACTAAACAAAAACACTATTTGGTCAATATGATCAATAGTAAGTTTTTTACAGTATTACACGGCAGGCTTCACCAAAGTGAAATCATAAATGCACTTTTCCACTTTTTCAAAGTCAATTATTTGCTACTCCACATATAAGACACTGTGAGATAAACTCCCTGGTCAATCCAAACACAAATTTGTGTGTTTCCTTCCTCACCTTAAATGAGCTGCAAACATCTCATCATAAGGGGGCTCCAGAACTTGCTGACACTTCTCTTCTGGAGAGGCCATCTAATTTATAAGAAGAACAAGGGCAAAAATAAAAGTAATAGGCACAGAAAGAATGCAACGTCTATGAGATTTAGACACGTCTTGGTTTCAGCGCTCACAGCCCCTCTTTACATTTTAGCACTTCTAAATAAAAGGTTTGTTCCTTCCACAAATACTTTTTATCAGTACTTGAAGTGAGCGAGAAGCCCACGAATGCACTTTAGTTTTGCCCAGTGAGGGCCAAGCAATAGTCTGGTGCTTCTCAGCCTCAGACCGGGATGCCCAGCTCTCGCCCCCAGCTCTCCAGCTTTCAGACTCAGCTGAACTCCATGGCTAACTCCCTGGGCCTCCGGCTTGCAGGCAACAGAGTGCAGGACTTCACAGCCTGCTGATACACGCAGTCCAGCTCCTCATAACTCTCGCAGACATCAACCCAGACATAGATAAATCCTACTGGTTCTGCTTCTCTGGAGAAACCTGACTAACACACAATAGATAGTACATTGAATTTTTAAAAAAGAATCAGTGAGTCCACACCGATACAATAAACACACATGGTGGGAGCAAATGACAGTATCAGAAAGACCGTTTCACAGTTGTAAGGAAATAACTGATCCGGACAGCAGCCCCGCAAATGGAGCCATCAGGTGGAAGGTTAATGGGGAATTTCACAATGAAGGGTCAGCCTTAGACTGCATAGGACAGGCAGACAGGTGTCCCCTGATGGGACGCAGTAGGAAGCACACAGCAAAGCCATGGGGCACTCTGGCAAGGCTGCCCCTAAGTCCCAGAGAGTCTCAAACAGTAGCTTCTGTTGTGAGCAACGGTTTTCAGCATGGTCTGCATGTAAGAATCATTTATTTATTTTTTTAATAATTAAAAAAAAAGGCTTGCTCCTATCTCAGAGGCTAAGTCACCTGGCCTGAAGTCCAGACACTGACAAATATAATCACCAATAGATAAGCCCATTTTTCTTTCAAAAGAAAAATTTTGTTCCCCAAAAAGAACATACTCCAATATTATAATGGATATCAATGAAGAAAAAGCAGTTTACAGAATGCCAACAATATTTTCTGTAAAAATATTATTTCAATATCACTTATCTTCATCAAGAATATTTATACAAGATCTGAAAACTAAGTTTGTGAACTCATCCTATAAAAAGCACTGCATAGCTCACTGTTGAGCATCACGACGGCCACCTCAGAAGTGCTCCCTTTGGGGAGCTGTGCACCAATGCCAGTGTCTTAGTCCACCCTTCAAAGCAATTTTGGAACTCTTTCTGGAATGTCCATCAGAGCTGTCATTGTATTACCCTTGATGTCCCAAATGTCATCCAAATGTCTTCCTTTCTATGTTTCCTTTATCTTTATACTAAGGAAAAAGTCATTGGAGGCCAGATCAGGTGAGTAGGGAGGGTGTTCCCATACAGTTGTTTACTGGCTAAAACCTCCTCAGTCAGTGCCCTGGGAGCTGCTGCACTGTCGTGATGCAAAAGCCATGAGTTGCTGGCCAAGATTTTCAGTTGAGATTTTCCTATTTCTCAATGGATGTTTATTTGGTCTGCTATGCTTCTCACAGTCAGCCAATGATTTTGATGCACATTTCAATGAATTTTTGCAATGTTTTTGTTAGTTCTGCTTGTTATTGACCACTTTGACCTCTCTCTGTTCATCAGTGACATTTTTTCTCCCCTCAGAAAAAGTTTTATTCCATTTGCACACTGCTGTTTTCTTCATGGCATTATCCCTATAAACTTGAACTAACCTGTCCCTGATTTCACTTCCACTCTTGCCAAATTTAACAAGAAATTTAATTTTGTTTGTTACTCTAATTCAAGTTCCAACATCCTCTCAATGGCACACACAGTCATGCAGCAATAATGAATGTCCCTCAACAAGATGCTGCCACGTCCAACAGAAGCACAGCTGTGGACACTGACAGACCACAGATTCAAAACTCTACCACGATGCTCATACACAGTGACAAGCTCACACACTTAACTATCAGACCTTGTATTTCAAGCATGAGTTGGCAAATGCTTTCTTTTTTTTTTTTTT
>NW_003852556.1:756187-772711 GCF_000181295.1 Otolemur garnettii | reverse complement strand
GGGTCCAGGCTGGGGATTCGAACCCGCTACCTTAGGTGTACGTGGCTGGCGCCTTAGCCGGTTGAGCTATAGGTGCCGAGCCGGCAAATGCTTTCTATAAAAGGCCAGAAAATAAACATTTTAGGCTCTGCAGGCCATAGATCTCTGAGGAAAGGGCCACCTGGCTGCTGTAACAGGATAGCTGGAGCCAAAGCCATGCAAGCGAGCTCTGTGACACCACACAGACAGCCCAGGTGGGGCCTTAGTTACCCAGCCATCCCTGAACAAGAACTTTAGCAGAGATGCCTGTGGTGCGCAATGGTCTTAGGGCTGTGAGGACAGACCGGTGTGGACAGAGTCTAAACTCTCCCCCACTCTGGGTGACCCCAGATGTGACCTTACTTCTCCAGACCTCAGCAAACTATGCAGGAATCAAACATAGGAATAAGAGGTGCATGCCCCGGGGCAGGATGTGACACACAGTTCACACTCTGCAAGTGAACTGCCATTAACAAACTCTAAAGGAACTTTGACATTTTTAAGTAAGAGTGACAGCATTAGGTCAGCGCCTGTGGCTCAGGGAATAGAGCGCTGGCCCCATATACTAGGGGTGGTGGGTTCAAGTCCAGCCCTGACCAAAACTGCAAAAAAAAAAAAAAAATAGTGACATTAATTTTCTTTTATTCAAACTGAGTAATTTCTCTTAAGAAACCTGTTACTGCATATTTCTCCCTGACACCTGTGTGCATAACTCTTTCACCTACTTGAAGCCGTGGGTTTGCAACATGAGGATGCTTAAAAGACACCAACTCTGCACAAGAAGTTCCATCTCTAGTGTCGATTGCTTCATACACCTGAAACATTAGAAAGGGAAACCTGAGTTGAAAGTGAAACATTCTATTCTAACAGAATTCAAATGGTACACTGTAGACCACAAAAGTAATTTTCTCCTACATTGAAAGGAGTCAGAATAATCAAAGTGTATCAAGTCAAGACTCATTTTAGCCAGCAAACAAAAACTTTGTTTCAATATGGCATCTTCCAGAGGCAAGAAAACAAGCAAAGCAAACAAGTGTGTGCTATGTGGTTACTGCCGAGTGTTATGAAAACCCAGTCACAAAACCAAGTGTTTCTCTTCCACCTCTAGCCACAGGTATAAGACTCACCTCAAAGGTAAACAGGCAGAAACTGAGAGCCCTTACTGGTTTTGGGAAGAGGTTTGGCTTCCTCTTTACAATCACTGTGCTGGAGATCAACGTTTTGGAGTTTAAAATATTGCATTTGCCACCTGTCATCAGTGAGTAGGGAATGTGTGAGACATCTTGGGTGAGGAAGGACATTCTCCTGGGCCAAGGCAGGCAGGCTGTGGCTTCTTTGCTCACCATCCCATCAAGGCTGGAAATGAAGTGACCAGCCCCACCTAGGTGTAGGTCAGTTTTAGTCAGTTTATCCCAGTGAGGTCTTATCTTCCAAAGTCACCCTCCACACACCATGTGAGCAGGCCCAGCCATGGGAGACCCAAGGCAGACTCCCTCCCCGTCAAGCACAAAATCATCTCTGGGGCCTGCCACCTGCTCAGCTCTGCTCTCATCTGCCAGCTCAGCACAACAAGAACACAAGCTCAAGCCAAGAGTTCCCAAAACTGCCCCTACTTCTAGTTTCAGGCTCACAGCGCCCCTGTCCAGGGGGCCTTAGTCCTGAGAGCCCACTCAAGGACATGCCTCATTCTGGTGAACAGGGAGGCTACTGGTCATCCTGGAACATGATGCTCTTCATGTCTCCCAGGTCTCCAGAGTCCTCTCCCCAGGGGAAATCCATGGGTCACAGCAGGCTCAGAGTCACAGAACTGGGGCAAGTTCTCTGAAACGGAAGCGCACTCCAGTTGGAGAAAAACCAGGACACAGCAGTCACCAAGGGATCAAGGCCTAGAGTCAGATCTCCAGACCCAGCAGTGAGCAGTGTGGGCCCTGCTAGTATGTTCACCGGTCGGAGCTCATACCCCAGGAAGCTCCTCACCAGCAACCTCCCAGGGCACAGGGTTTCCTCTAGGGGTGACAAAAAAATTTCTGGAACTTGAGAACAGCAATGCTTGTACAATATTGTCAATGTACTTAACTGTATACTTTAAAATAGCTAAATGGTACATTTTAAGTTATGTGCATTTTATAGATGGGAGAGCTGCCATGGCACATCGAGCAAATGTGGAGCATCAGAATGGGGGCACTAAGTTAAGGAGTGTTTGGAGGTGTCCCTGCAGGAGAAGTTTTAGTAGGAGAGGCAGATGCTCAAACCATTTTCTTCAATAAAATAGCACAATTATCATTTACTGAGTTAATGCATTAACTGTGCATTTAGGGCCTTTTTAATTGGCACAACTCGTATGGATCCTACTTACAGATGGAGAGTCACAGCGGTTAGACATGTCCGAAGTCCCAATATTAGTAAAAACATGTATTATTAAAGTATTATTGTCTTTAAAGCCTATCCTCCCTTTGCTCTAGTAGAAAGTACAATATAAAAGAAAACAGATAAGAATCAGAAATGAAATAAAAAGTGACTGCCATAATCTAAGTAATAGATAATGAAGAGGTGGATCTGAGACAGTAGGAGATATAACTACTCCAGTAAAGCACTATCTGCAGACACTGAAGGAGAGAGGAGTCAACGATTTGCCCTGCCTCCTGGCTTTGATGACTGGCAAATGGTGTGTTACATTTGATACAGTTACATTGGTACCTATGCTCCTACACAATAAATTATACACATTGTATTACTATGTATAGGTCTAACAGGTTGCCATCCTCTGTCAAAGAGACATCTATTTTTTTTTAATATTCAAGAATCTATTAACATATACAATTTAAGTAGTAGGCCAATTCAACCAGGAATACTTTTCTCCATCAAAATGATAGAAGGGACTTTTTGAAGTCTCACATTAAGAGGTACTCTTGTCTTTTGTGAAGAGATTCAGGCACACATATCTTCAAAGATATCTATTCTGGGCCCATTCCCTATTCACGTTCCACTTTTCCACGGGTAATCCATTCCCTTCTCACTGTCCTTGTCATCAGCTGTACATCAAGGAGCCCCACATTTGTAAACCCAAACTTGTCTGTTCAACTCCAATCCACTTAACAGTAGAAGCTCTCTTACCAGTCTTACCTTTACCTGACTTAAATTGGAATGATGACTCTCTCCAAATCTTCCGTAAAATACACAGGCTGATGCCAGAGGCACAATACATCCTCAAACCTTTGCCACCTAAGGTATATGCGTTCCTCCTCAAATTTAATTTTGCTACCTATACAAGCTACGGATAATGTACTTTTAAGGTCACAAGTGAGATATGAATACAAAAGGGAGCAGTTGTTTCTCTATTAGCTAAATTGCATGCATTTAAAAGACTCATTGAAGATGAGGGTTTGTTTTTTTAAATAAAACTGGGTGTGGGGTAAAATAGTTAAAGATTAAGAAAAACACAAAGTTCTAGAGAGAGACTACATTCAAGTTCTCAAATAAACCAATATTGGAAAATGTTAGCTCCACAAACACAAGGGGAAAGTAGACATATCCTAAAGAAAAGGTCTTGGGCCTACATCAAAGATTGGCAAATGAATGTAAACTTGCATGTTTTTAATTGAAATAAAACTTTTTTCATGATCCTGGTGTTAACCAACCGTCTCAATTTATTAGGCCTAGACTAAGGTAGAAAAATACAAGTTAACTCCTGGTAAATTTCTGGGCCACAAGCCCTCAACAAAATGAAGTCTGATTCACTCCCAAGATAGATTGGAAAGTACTCACTGACTTCTTACTTCCCTGAGAAATGGACTAGGACAGGAGTCCTCAAACTTTTCAAACAGGGGGCCAGTTCACTGTCACTCAGACCACTGGAAGGCCAGACTGCGGGACCCAGGACGAGATGGCTGCTAAGCAGGACAGACAGTGGCAGCAAAAACACCCGGCGGGCTGGATAAATGTCCTTGGCAGGCCGCATGTGGCCCGTGGGCCGTAGTTTGAGGACGCCTGGACTAGGAGGTAACAACCGTCCCTGGACTGACCTTTAAGAAATACCAGGTGGGAAAGTACTGAAACACAGATGTATGACTAACTGCAAAACTCTGCTTCTGCACCGTGCTTGTTACCCTACCCGGATGCACCAGGGCAGCCTGCGTGCGGACCAGGATGCAGACCAAGCCTTAAAAATCCGACCCCTTAAACTCTAGGGGCTGCTCTCAGAAACCACATGTTGGGACACTGAGGGAGTCGCCAGGTGGCTCTTCAATAAAAGGACTCCTCTTTAAATTTGACTTGACTGGCAGTATGGTCTTTGAGAGACTCCTGGGTGTAACGAATTAACTCAGCAACTATTGCTCCCAATCACGTCAGACTACATTCAACTGTCAACTGGAGATCTTTAACTGGTTGTCAACAGTCACCACACACCTCAACTCCCTATGTCCAGAACTAAGTTTATTTTCCTCTCCATGTTCATTATACTAGTACTCTGCCATGTCCCGCCACCCATTTTTTGGAGACAGAGTCTCACTCTGTTGCCCTCAACAGAGGAACATGGCCTCATAGCTCACAGCCACCTCAAACTCAGGCTTCCAGTGACTCTCTTGCTTCAGCCACCCCAGTAGCTGGGACTATAGGCGCCACCACAATGCCTGGTTAATTTTTTTTTTTTTTTTTTTTTAGTAGAGACGGGGTCTCACTCAGCTGGTCTCCAGGCAATCCACTCCCCTCAGCCTAGGAGAGTGCTAGGATTACAGGTTGAAGACACTGTGCCTGGCCCACCCACATATTCTTAATCAGCAAGTCCTAGTAAAGTTTCCTTCAAATATTTTTAAAACCTATTCTCTATTTTTCCTCTTCTTATTACCACAGCCTTATTCTGAGGATTTTGTATTTATTTATTTTAGACAGTCTCACTTTGTCACCCTGGGGTAGAGTGTCCTGGCATCATAGCTCACGGCAACCTCAAACTCTTGGGCTCCAGTGACTCCCTTGCCTCAGCCACCCCAGTGGCTGCGACTACAGGCGCCCGCCACAACACCAGGTTATTGAGGTGGGCTCTGGGCTCAGGCTGGTCTTCAATCTGTGAGCTCAAGCAATCCACCCACCTCGGCCTCCCAGAGTGCTAGGGTTACAGGTGTGAGCCACCGCGCCCAGACTATAGATCAGCATCATTTAGTGGAAAAACTGCGAGCTTTGAATACAGAAATATCTGTGTTTCAAATGTGCTTCTGCCATTTACAGGCTGTATGAACAAAACCGCGTAAGGTACATTTACCAAAAAACGTAACATGCGCAATGTGCTTACAACAGAGAAGCGTACTAAAGGACTAGTGGCCTGAACTCGGACTGCAGTAGCGTCATCTCCATCTCCTACGCCAGAGCCTCCTCAAAGTCATCCCCCTTCCTTCCACCGGTGTCCAACCGAAACAACGGAACCAATTAAGCCGTCGGCGTGGAGTCCTGACCCTTCAGACCCACTGGGCAGCGACCGCAGGAGAGACTACACGTGTGTCTGCGTAAATCGCGAGCGCTCCCCATCCTGCGGACACGAGCTCCGAGACGCAGCCCACACCGCCCCCCCAGCACGGCGGTCCAGCAGAAGGGACCCGCGGCAGCGCCTCCGGCCCGGCCTGCCGCTCTCACGTCTGCCCGCCGTCGCCGCCCATCGGAGACCCGGGCAGGAAAAGGCAGCGAGCGAGGCGGCGGGGAAGAGGCCTAAGGGTCGGAGGCCAGAGGCGGGACCAACACTCACCGCATTGCGCTTCCCCAACCGACACGTACCTGCTGCAGGTACTGATTGATCGTGATGTGCGCCATGGCGGTGAGCCCCGCCCACCAGCAAGCGGTTCCCGTCGCTTTCGTCACTTCCGGCCAGGGGTCCGTCTCCAGCCCGGCGCCCCCGGCCCCATCTTCCCCTGCACTTTGGTTCCAGCGGGCGAGAGCGCGCGGCAGCGCAACCCCGGGGCCGGCTCGGCGACGCGCTCGGGCTGAGGCCGGGGGTGTTAGCACTGGGTCCCCGCCCTCTCGGCCCGCTGCCTGCAGGTCTTCTCGCGTTTGGGCTCGCCAGGGCTGAGGGGTTTGGGGTTCAGCGGCGAGGGTAGCCACACGGAGCAGCTGCCTTTCACTCCGCTGACCCCACGACTGTCGCCTGTGAGAAAACGAGCCCCTCAGGATGCTCCGCGCGCCCCCAAGCCCTAAAGGGGACCTCCAGGCGCGACCCCGAACCTTAAGGTGGGGGTGTCTCGGCTCGTCCTCGCGCCCTTAGGTGCGGCGGGGCTCCCTAACTTGGGGTAGTCCGGCACACCTCAGATCCATAATTGGGGAAGATTGTCCCGGCGCGCCCCCGCTCCCCTAATGGACAGGCGGTCGCGGCACACCCCCAAGTGGGGGAGTTGTCTGGGAGCCCCGAGCCCTAGTTTGGGGGTACCCTGGCACATTTCCAACACCTAAGGGGGGCTTCCCGGGGCAGCTCCGAGCTCCTTAAGGATGGGAGATTGTCCTGGCGCGCCCCCGAGCCTCTAAAGGGGGGCGTCGCAGCGCACCCGCAGCCCTAACGGGGTATCTGGCGCTCTCCGGAGCTCTGGGGTGGGGGTGGGGGGTCCAGAGACCCAGCTTGCACCCGAGCTCGGGGCAGGGTGTCCTGGCTCGCTCCCGAGCTCGGGGAGGTGGGTGGGGGTCCCGGCTCGCTCCCGAGCTCGGGGAGGGGGCTGGGAGTCCCGGCGCGCCGCCGAGCTCAGATGGGGGTTGAGGGTCGCGGCGCGTCCCCGAGCTCGAGGGGGGTGGGGTCGCGGCGCGTCCCCGAGCTCGGTGGGGGCGGGGGGGCGTCCCTGCGCGCCCCCGAGCCCTCCGGAGGCGGTTGGGCCTCCAGGCCGCGGGCGCGCGGGGCGGGCACCGGGGCGGACGGGGCGGAGCGGGCGGACCGCGGCGGACTGGGTGGGCCGGCCGGGCGGAGACGGGCCGGGGCGAGCGGGCGGAGCGGGGCGGGCGGGCGCGGCGGTTCCGGCCCAGCCATGGCGGACGAGGCCCCGCGGAAAGGCAGCTTCTCGGCGCTCGTGGGCCGCACCAACGGCCTCACCAAGCCCGCGGCGCTGGCCTCCGGCCCCGCCAAGCCGGGGGGCGCGGGCGGCTCCAAGAAGCTGGTCATCAAGAACTTCCGAGGTGGGTGCGGGGCGCTGGGCCGGCGCGTGGTCGGCGGGACCTGCGGGAGGGCTCCCCGGGCGGGGGCCTGCCGGGCCGGGGACCCGGGCGCGGAGAACCTCCGCGTCCGAGGCCGTGGCGCGCTGGGCCCGAGAGGCCGCCCTGGGCCGCGGGCGCCTCGGGCGCTTTCCGAGCGCGCGGCTCTGGTTCTGGACCCGCAGACAGACCCCGGCTGCCCGACAACTACACGCAGGACACGTGGCAGAAGCTCCGCGAGGCCGTGCGGGCCGTCCAGAGCAGCACGTCGGTCCGGTGCAACCTGGAGGAGCTGTACCAGGTGAGCACGGGTCAGGGGTGCTCGCGGCCCGGCGGAATGTTTGTCTGGCGTTCGGGCCTGAGCGGCTTAGACAGGTATTTGAAGTTATCCCATTATGGAAGGGAAGGAGGTGTGTTTCTGAGAGCCACGTGACGAATATTTTCCAAGTATGCAGCAAATTATTACAATTCCATTTACAAAACTCTCACTCTTTCACCTGGCGGTATGGTTTGTTATCTGCGTGTTACATTCAGGTTTTACGTTTAGATCTAGGATCTTTGTGGAGTGAATTTTTGTGTGTGTTGTGAGGTATAAATCAAAACTCAATGTTTTCCTTAAAAACGTGCAGTTCCAGTGCCGTTTGTTGTAGACTCTTTTGGGTATTAACCTAAGGTACCAGGTACCCCGCACCCACCTCGGAAGGCTTGAGGTTTTTAAAAATACAAAAAGTACAATAATGGAAATTTAAATCACCTGTATTTTCATTGCCCAGAGAAAACTACTGTTCTACTGTTGACAGGTTGGTTAGTGTGCGTGCATACCTTCTTTGTGTTAATTTAAGTGTGTGAGTTGACTTTTTAATTTAGTTTTAATGAGATATAATATACATAAAATGTACACCTTATAAGTTTAACAGATGTATACAGGTGTGTGACCAGCAGCACTGTCAGAATGTAAAATATTTCCATTACCATAGAAAGTTCCCAAGACCCCTTTGTGGTCAGTTCCCGCCCCTGACACCTACCCTTAGCAATCCCTGATTTGCTTTCTGTCATTGGTTCTTTTTTGCCATTTCTAGACTCCATCTAATTGGCATTTTACAACCTTTTATATCTGCTTTCTTTCACTTAGGATAGTGTTTTCAGATTCCATGTGATAACTTTTTTTTTTTTTTGAGACAGATTCTCACTTTGTTACCCTTGTAGAGTGCTGTGGCATCACAGCTCACAGAAACCTCAGATTCTTGAGCTCAAAGTGATCCTCTTGCCTCAGCCTCCCTGGTAGCTGGGACTACATGTGCCTGCTACAATGCCCAGTTATTTTTTTTAGAAATAGGGCCTTGCACTTGCTCGGGCTGGTCTTGAACTCCTGAGCTCAGGCAGTTCACTGGCATTACCCTCCCAGAGTGCTGGGATTATAGGCCTGAGCCACCTCGCCTGGCCAGCAACTTCTTTTTGTTACCAAGCAGTGTGGGGATGCCACAGTTGGCTTATCTAGTCACAGTTAATGGGTATCCAGGTTTTAGTTTTCAGAAGTACAGCTGCTATGAACAATAGCATTTTTTTTTTTTTTTTGCAGTTTTTTGGCCAGGGCCGGGTTTGAACCCACCACCTCTGGTATATGGGGCCGGCGCCCTAATCCTTGAGCCACAGGCATCACCCAACATTAGTATTCTTGGGGTGAACATATATTCTGTTTCCTCTCAGGGTAACATGTACGTTAGGGGCTTATGGAAAGTGCTAGGTTTACCTCTGTAAGAAATTTCTTGTGTATCAAAGAGCCTGCACCATTTTGCATCTCATCCAGCAGTGCATGAGAGTTCCAGTTGTATGCTTTTTAATTTTAGCTATTCTCATAGGTGCATGGTGGAATTTCATTGTGGTTTTAATTGCATTTCCTGGTTGATGGTATTAAGCATCTTTTCATGTGTTCATTTGCCATTCTGTGTGTCCTCTTTAATGGTCTATTCACATCTTCTGCTAGTTTTTTATTGGGTTGTTATTTTTGAGTGTTGGAGTTTATTACATATTCTGGAGAATACAAGTCACACCACATAGTGGCCTTGTAAACACATTCTTCCAGTCTGCAGTTTGTCTTCTGATTCTCTTAACCAAGTCCTTGGAAGAACGGTAGTTTTAAATTGTGAAGCCAAATGTATCAATTTCTTCTTTAATTGTGCTTTTCATGTCTAAGAAATCTTTGCCTAATAAAAGATAGGCGAAGATAATTAATTATTTGGTATTTTCTTCTAGACATTTTAGAGTCTTAGGTTTTCCATTTAGGTTTATGACCTATGTCGAGTTAATTTTTGTGTATATTGTGAGGTATAAATCAAAATTCAGTGTTTTCCTTGTAAATGTGCAGTTGTTCCAGTGCCATTTGTTGTAGACTGTTCCTTCCCCTACAGAATTGCCTTTGCTCCCTTGTCAAAAAATCAGCTGTCCACATAGGAGTGGGTGGAACTAGTTCTGAAATAGGGATGGCCTTCTATCTCTGTCCCTTTCAAAGTTGTTTTGGCTATTCTTTGTCCTTTGTATTTCCATACAAGTTTTAGAATGTGTTTTTCAGTTACTACCATAAAGTATACTAGGGTTTTGGTTGAGATTATATAGACTCTAGGTCAATGAGAGGATATTAGGTGTGCCAAGAAAAATTTTAAAGATCAGTATTTTTGAAAGAAGTTCAAAGCACAGTAAGTATGTTCTTTTTTTTTGATCAATGTAATCTGAGTGTGCCATGAGATAGAAAGGTTGAAAAACACTGCTCTGATCAGTGCCTAAAATAGGATAATTGATGTCTTTACAATATTGAGTGTATCGATAACAGCAGCTCACCATTTAGTCTTTTAAATTTCTGTTTTCTAATTTCTGTACATTAAGTTTTACACATTTCTTATTAAATTTATTCCTAAGCATTTCATGTTTTTATGGCATTACAAATGGCATTTTAACTTCTCATTTTTGATTCTTGCTATTATATGTAAATACAATTGATTTCCATATATTTATCTTGTATCCTTCTGTCTTGCTAACCTCACTTATTTCTGGTGGATTTTGTGTAGATTCTATGAGATGTTCTACCTAGACAGTCATGTCTTCTTTGAACAGAGATAGTTTTACTACTTCCTTTCTGTTCTGCTTTACTATGTTGTCTGGAATCTGTGGTACACTTGTTAATGGCAGTGGGAAGAGTGGGCATCCTGGTCTTGTTCTGACGTTGGGGGAAATCGCACTCTTTGACCTTTGAGTACTGTGTTAGTTATGGGTTTTCCATGAATACCAGTTATCTGCTTGAAAATGTTGCCTTCTGTTCCTAGTTTCCTGTGAGTTTTATGAGAAGTAAACATTGAATTTTGTCAAATGCTTTTTCTGCATCTATTGAGATGATCAAATGAGTTTTGTTTCTTAGTTTAACTGATGGATTTTGCAACTATTAAACTATTAAATCTTCCATTCCTGGGATAGACCCTACACAGTCATGATGTGTTATCTGTTTTTGCATATTGGATTCATTTTGGAAACATTTTGTTTAAATGTTGCTTCTGTGACCTCAGGGGTACAGGTGTTGTCTCTTGTATTTTTGTCAGTTTTGGTATCAAAGGAATGCTGGCCTTATAAATTTCCTCTTTTTCATTTTCTAGAACAATTTTTATAGAATTGATATTATTTTTTCCTTAGATATTTGAGAGAATTCCCTGATGGAGCCACTGTGGAGAGGTTTTAAACTGAACTTTCTTGAGTAGATGCAGAGCTGTTTGGGTGGCCTTGTATTTTCCAGTCCACTATCTGCAATGTCTAATCTTCTGTTAATTTTCCATCTGGTGTAGTTTTCATCTCACACATTATTTTCCTCCCTGGCTGTTTAGTTTAAATCTGTTTCATGTCTTCTGTGTTTCTACTTTTCAAATTGGAAGCAGTGATAGTAAGTATTTTATTAAACTTATCTGCTAATTCTGTCCTCTCAGTCAGTTCTGGGCTGGTTTTGACTGATTGATTTTTCTCTTCATTAACAAATTTTATTTTCATACTCCTATGCATGTCTGATAATCTTTGATCAGATGTCCAGTGTTGTGATTTTTTAACTTGTGTGTTGGATATTTTTGTATTCCTATAAATATTCTTGGCCTTTGTTCTTGGCGCAGTTAAATTATTTGGAAAACAGGTAGATCTCTTTTTCTAAGATTTGTCAAGCAGGGCTAGAGTACTGTCGTGTCCAAGGCGGTGTCCCCAACTTGGAGGTGAGGCTTGCCTGAATGCCCTGCCCTGAGGTCTTCTTGTTCTGGCCAGTTCTTTCTCTGGTTTGGGGGTTCCTCACACAGGAGAATGCAGGTTGCACTCTTCCAATGCTCATGGCGTCCCTTGGGGTCTCCTCATGGTACGTGTCCAGGGTCCTGTGTGGCCCTATTGCTCTGTTCCAGGCCCTCATCCTACACAGTCACGTAGGGGCTGCCTGAAAGCCCAGAAGCCCTGTGTAGGAAGCCTGGGCAGTTAGGGTGTCTGTGCTCCCACCACTTAGACGTAGTCCCTTACAGCCTGTGCCCATTTCTTTTAAAGTGGTGCTTCGTATATGTCACTTGGCTTTCTGTTCCCTTCTGGCAGAAGGTTGATTCCCCCCCTCCTCACTCTGTCTTGACCAGCAGCGGAAGTCCTGCTGGGTCTTTGAAATAATAAAATATGCCTTACCACAGGCAGCGCCTGTGGCTCAGTGGGTAGGATGCCAGCCCCATATACCAAGGGTGGCAGGTTCAAACCCAGCCCCAACCAAACTGCAACAAAAAGTAGCTGCGCATTGTGGCAAGCACCTGTCATCCCAGCTACTCGGGAGACTGAGGCAAGAGAATCGCCTAAACTCAGGAGTTGGAGGTTGCTATGAGCTAGTGATGCCATGGCACTCTACCGAGGGTGATAGAGTAAAACTCTGTCTCTACCAAAATACACACACATATACGTACATATGTATGTATAGGCCTTACCACTAAGGCCTCTTACTACTCTTTTCCTGAAGACTTGAAGCTCTGGTGTCTGCAGCCTCATTGTTTTTTCTTAAAATAGTGGAGTCACTTTGCTGTCACTTATACAGTGTCCATAGTAAAACAGTGACTGCAGATACTCCGTGAACTGTGTTCCCACATGCCCTGGTTGTCTGTCCTGAAGTCCCAAGGCCGGGGGTGATGACCACAAAATGCCAGTCACTGCTTTTTCTGAGATGAGACCTCATGGGCTCCCGCGGTATCTCGGAGGTGACGCTCGGCAAGGCACACAGGAACTGTTGGTCTCAGGGGTGTATGCAGCTGGTCCTCTCTCAGGGCAGGCAGACTTCTGCCCCCAGTGGAGTCTGAGTGCACTGCTGACACGCACTGCTTCCGATCTTCTGGAAGCAAGTTAGAGAAACAATGAGAAAAGTAAAATGAAGGGATTTATCTGATGAAGTAGGTGGTACATTTGACCTGGCATTTATTCAAAATAAAGTCTGTTTTTGCTTAGGTGGTACATGTGGTGTATACTTTGGTGAGAGTTGGTACTTTCACGAAGATTCTTTGGCACAGTTTGAAAGGTTTTGGTTTTGTGTTTTGTTTTGCTCAGTCTCTGCCGAGTAAGGTCTCTTACTCCTTGTGAAGGCAGCTTCCTACCCTATAAACATTGTCACTTGCTGTGTGTCTGCTTCAGCCAGATTGTTGTTTCTGTTATTGTCTGATTTAAAAAGGCGGATTCAAAGTATAGTGATGAAAGTCCTTGCACACATCCCTCCCTGTCGTTTTCCTCCTATAATGTGAGTAGGAGAATATTTTGAATGCATAGAGATTTTCCTGCTTGTTTTAAAGGTAGGCATTTAGGTCTGTGATAACTAATTTCCTAAAGGAGCACTTCTGTGGCTCTTAAGTTTCAGTCCTACTCATCAGCTTAATGACATAACAAAGCTGAAGACTATGTTTCAAGAAGAGTTTCAGAGAGAAGCTAACTGTTGATTTCAGCTAGGAGGATCAAACCTCTGAGGGCAGGCGCAGTGGCTCACGCCTGAATCCCAGCACTCTGGGAGGCTGAGGTGAGATGATCGCTTGAGGTCAGGAGTTCAAGACCAGCCTGAGCAAGAGCAAGACACGGTCTCTATTAAAGATAGAAAAACTAGCTGGCATAATAGTAGGTGCCTGTAGTCTCAGGTGTTTGGGAGGCTGACGTGAGAGGATCGCTTGAGCCTGGGAGTTTGACGTTGCTGTGAGCTATGGTGATGCCCCTATACTCTACCAGGGGCGACAGAGCAAGACCCTGTCTCAAAAAAAAAAAAAAATACTCTCAGAAAGGACTGTGATATCTGAAGAAAGCCACACCTGCCATTCCTCAGTCACAGAGTAGCGTCTCTGAAATCTCTGTTCTGGTGATAACTCAGCGGAGGAGAATGGTAGTGGAGTTAGATAGGAAATGTGCTGATAGGATTGCTAGCACTGTCCAGAAAAAAGCAAAAAGGCCCAGAAAGTGGTGGGCAAAGAGACACATTATTTGATGGACCAATTTGAGAAAGTAAATTAATCAAGAGTGAATTCAGCGCTTTAAGTTAATCAGAAACAGAAAGGAAAATGTGCAGACTGGAATGTATCAGTCTTAGCCGAGCACCGCGGCTCACACCTGTAATCCCAGCACTTCGGGAGGTCAAGGAGGGAAGATCTCTCGAGCCCAGGAGTTCGAAACCAGCCTGAACAACATAGCAAGACCCCATCTCTACAAAATACATAAATCTAGATAGATAGATACAAGCCTAAGAGAAAGGATTTCATAATTCAGCAGCTTTCATCTTTCAGTAAAGGTAGTGGTTGGAGTAGTTTCCTCCTGTAACTCTGGAGCAGAGCTTTGGCCTACCTGCCACACTGGTGACACAGCCAGCAGCCACCTTGCCCTTACAGCTGTTGCCTTAGGACGCCTCCTTTGTTTCCTCTCACTGGAGTCTGAGTCCTCATTTAGTTTCCATCTTGTTTTTTACATTTTTCATTCAGGCTAGAGCCTGGGGTCAAGCGAGGTCAGAGAGCGCTCCCCTCTGGACTGAGGGGTGCTTGAGTGCACAGTGTAGACAGCCCTGGAGCAGTCCCCAGCGGCTCCCGTGGGGCTGGCCTCCTGACTTGTGCTGTGAGTGAAGAGCGTGGCTGTGCCCTGTGGCCTGACCCTGCAGTCCAGCTGCCCTGCTGTAACAGGGTGTGTTCCAGGAGCAGCGGGGCCTGTCGTTTGTGTGCCTTCATTTCTCCCCCTTCTGCATCGGTAACTTCTGGCACCTGCATTGTTTCCTTGATTTGAGTATGTGATAGTTTTCTAACATCAACTTTAGTCCTGAGGATCTTTACAGGAAACAGACCACCTTCCAGAAGTGGCTGCCCTGACTCATCTTACCCCAGGGCTCATTGCACTGTCTTATTCTGTTCCACACCGAGGGCAAGATTGCTCTTGTCCACCGGAAGCGTTTTGTTTAAGTAGCAGTGAATACACTCTAGTGGCAGCTCGACACTATTAATAGACGAGCATTTGACACTCACGTGCATGCCTCCTTTATTTTAATATACTCAACTCTGCCCAGACAATCATTTGAAGAACCTACTGATTAGAATGTAGCCACACTATGAGAAGAGACTAGAATGGGAGAAAGTGAAAACTTGGCCAAGTTTACACAGGAAAACATCTTTGTACGAATAGGAGTGGAGTCCAAATGCTGTTTTTTTCTCCACCTCTAATTATTGGAGTAAATTCTTTTTCTCGGGGATGATTCTGTAGAATGCTCATGGCCAGAGCCTACTGCCATAAAGTGCACTGTCCCCATCTGATTGAGTATTTTATCCTTGCAGAGAGCGTGTTTCTAAGTCTCAAAATAAGAGTATTCTCAAAATTTTACTCTGGGGAGGGAAGGCTCCTGTGTCGTGCTTCTTCTGTAACAGTAGAAAAGGTCTCCCGGGACGCCAGCCAGCAAGGAGGTGGCCGGGTTGGTGGAGAGAGAGGGACACAGCCCGTCTTCCTTCTGAGGTAGCTGAGGCACTGTGATGAGGGGCCACGGCAGGACTGAGCACTTAGCAAACCTGTCACCCCGGAGTTCCCGAGATCCCCACATTCTCAATTTTAAAAACAAAATATATCTCAGTGTGCTTCATGTAAATGGTGTATGCCAGGCAAGATAAAGAGTTGCTGATAGGGGTCGAGCTTTAGTTTTCTGTTGTCGTCTCCCGAAGCAGACAAGTGGAGGGCTAAAACTAAAACACAAGGCGTGTGAGATGTTTCAACCAGGAAAAGATTCTTCTAAGGACATCGATTTTGGTTTAGGACTTAAAGCATCCAGAAAATGGTCCTAATGAGTAACTCTTCCGTGAAGGTCATGTGTTGCTAAGCTTCTTTTGATTTTTTTTTACCAAAGATAGTATATTTTCCTCATATATTGTATAAAAAGATTTATTTTTTTCATAATTATGTTTGTGGGGCTCACTGTTGATTAACTACTGCAGCAAAACCTTTGCCATGAGGTTATCCTGGTTGTTTGAAGAGAGAAAAGGATAGTATGTCTTTGAATGATAAAGATGTGGAATACTAAGTGAGGAAATTGAATGTGGGTATGGAGTGTGGATAGGAATTCCTTATTTCTATGGTAAGACAAAATGCAGGGGAAGGTCTGTATTCTCCTGATATTATGTTGATGATAAACATGCTAGAAAACAGGATTATAATTGTTTGTCGTTCCTCACTCCCTTTTGATCTTTGTAAATATGCGTGTCTTTTATGTTATAGTAGCTACTGTATTTATCTTAGTGTTGTTAGGAGAACTTTATGTTACGAGAACAATATGCTCTCCTAATATTTATTATGCTAGGATATATATAAGCATTACTGTAATAAATGCCTTTAAAAAACTTTAATTTGCCTTTATTCCTAGGGAGGATATTGTATTTGAGTTAAATTCAGATTCTTTTTCTTTTTTTTTTTTTTTGATACAGAGTCTCACTCTATCCCACTGGGTAGAGTGCTGTGGTGTCATGGCTCATAACTGTTGAGCTCATGTGATCCTCTTGCCTCAGCCTCCTGAGTGGCTACCCACCACAATGCCTGGCTACTTTTTCTGTTTTTGTAGAGGTAGGGTCTCGCTCTTGTTCAGGCTGGTCTCGAACTCCTGAGCTTAGGCAGTCCACCCAGCTGAGCCTCCTAGAGTGTTGGGCTTACAGGTGTAAGAATTCAGAATCTTTATTGAAAGTGTTTACTTTGTATGTATATCCCTACAATTTTTAAATGGCTCAAAACTTTTTAATATAAAAACCACTTTTCTTGGCTCAGTGCCTGTGGCTCGAGTGGCTAGGGCACCAGCCACATACACCTAAGGTGGCGGGTTCGAAT
>NW_003852556.1:723941-756008 GCF_000181295.1 Otolemur garnettii | reverse complement strand
AAAAAAAAAAAATTTTTTTTCTTTTCTCAATATTTCATATTTGAATTGAATGAGATTCTGCTTTTATACAGGAGATTTTGAAAGGACAATTTATTAGAACTGGTAAGAGTGTAGAGACTATTTCCTTGATACAGGTAAAAATATTTTAAGAAAAATGTTTCTGCCTCAAAAAATTCTTTCTCTATTAACACAAAACTTACATACCCAGCAGCTGGGGACATGGCGGAAAACAGCATGTCCTGTTTGACACTAATGGCAGTGTCACCCAGCATTAGTGGCCCTTTACCTTCTGCTTGTCACAGGGGGAGTCGCTGTCCTTGTGAGTGCAGGGAACTGGAGCCCTGCTCCTTTTCTCCTGTGCTGGGGAGGTGGTCACTGGGGAGCATTTCTGGTCCTCCAGCTGGGGTTGCAGATGGCGGTCACCCCACTTCTGTGACTGCACCTTGGACTAAGGGGTTGGAGCATCAGGGACAGGTCTGTGGGATCAAAACTTTCCAAAGGCCCTGGGTACAGGGGCGGTACTAGCTGGTAAACACTCAGGGTCCCGCAGGCTTAACCGCAGTGTACCACAGAGGGGCTGTTTTTGTGTTGTCATTACAACTAGATATGTTTGTTTTTTTTTTAAAGAAACAGTGTGTTGCTCAACTGAGTAATTAATTTTTTTCTTCTATTTTAGGCTGTAGAAAATCTCTGCTCCCATAAAGTCTCCCCAACACTGTACAAGCAGCTGCGCCAGGTCTGCGAGGACCACGTCCAGGCGCAGATCCTCCAGTTTAGAGAATATCCTTTTTTTGGCTCGTGAAGTTTCTGTTTATTACCTAGATCTTTTAAAATTGAACATTAATAGGGTGAAGAACTAATGAATGTCTAATTAGTCTAATTAGCACCTTTTCACTAATATTGAAAACAAATAGGTTTTTAAGTTCACTTTTATTTGTAGAACAAAAGCTTATGGCTCAGTTTTATAATCTTTAAGTGAACTTGTTACTAATTAAATTACTTTGCGGATCTGAATTAAAGGGAAGTAATGTCTTTGTTGAGTCTGGTTGAAGTACTTAGAAAAAGTTCTGCGAAGTGTCTTATATTTGGGTTCTGCTCCCCTTTATTCCAGGGGGACCATCTGTATTGGCTTTCTGTGATGTGTGACAAGTTCCCACTCACTTGGCCGCGCAGCCACTACCTCCTTACTGGCTAAGGGCTATGCCGGGCAGGTGTCAGGGTGTGGCGTGACCCTTGCTCTACCAGCTGTGAGCATCTGAGATGGGGGCTCTTCCCAGCACCTGCAGGTCCTCGGTAGAGCTTGACTTTAGGGTGTGCTTTCACTCTCCGCCTCAGCCCTGCCTCTGTCTGGCAAGACAGAGGTGTATACAAGGCAGCCTGAGCACAGGACTGATGCCGGTTGTGGTGGAGGGTTGGGAAATGCACTAATGTCGGGGCAGGGAGGGGCGTCTTCCAATCTCATGCTGTCCTTGCCCATGTCTTGTCTGGAAAGGATCTCTGAGCTTCTTAACATCCCATAGAAAGTCCTTCATCTGGCCTCTGGCCAGTTCCCCAGCTCCTCCCATTGCTAGAGCCACCCGCATGCTTCACTGAGCAGAAATTAAAAAGTAAATTCATAACTCCAGAAAGCCTGCTTGGGACTGGGCTTTGCTAGGCCTCTACTTCTTAATGGGTAAAATTAGGTAGGTGGGATTTACTCGTTTATAAGTTTTCTTCTGTTTCAAGGAATCTTTTTTGACCTGTCTTCTTCATCTTGGGAAACGAAACCATCCTGAGTTCCTTGGAATGACCTGTGGACAGCTGCAGCAATTGGTGTGGCCTGTGTTGGGCATGTGGCAATAAAGCCTGGTGGTCCTGGGCAAGCTGCGCCCCTGTGACAGCATCTGCAGTATCCCCCACAGAGGCCTGGCCCAGTTCATTGGGTTGGTTCTATAAACACCCTCTGTAGTGTGTTCTGGCAGGGATCTGTCCTAAAGGTTGTGAGGTGGCTTCAGATCACAGTAGCCACATGGGCCCTTTTGGAACCTGGCCAAAGCATACCCTATCTCAGAAGGCACCTGTGAGGGCACCCAGGACCCACCCACCACCATGCCTGGGGAGCCCAGTGCAGCTTCTAGGATGGGGGAGCAGCCTCCAGAATGGGGGCATGGCCTCGGGGGGGGGGGCAATCTGGGATGGAAAGCACAGCCTCCAGGACTGGGTGAGTACAGGCAGCAGATGCTGTCCCAGTTGACGTGAGAACTGCTTTCTGATAACCTGATCAAATTATCCTCCTGCCAGTTAATTCTGCCCTGTGGATTGACCAGTGTGCTCGTTAATTTCCTCTTTGAGCAAGTACTTGCCCCTTGCTATGTGCTAGTGGTGGGAAATGTCTGCCATCCAAGAAGCCTATCTTGTGGCAGAGGTGGGGAAGGATCATCCCCCTCTGTGTGGCAAAGCCAGGACTCTGAACATGTTTCAGCTGTGGGCATCTGAGGTGGCAGCTCAGAAAAAAAAAGAAGAAAGAAAAAAACTGCTCTCTTAAAAGACCTTGTTAGCATCTTGAGTTTAAAAAAATGCGAGACAGAGTCAGGATCAGAACTGCATAAGTGGAGCATTTCCAGGCTAAGCCTCTGCTCGGAAGTGACCCAATACTGCACCTGGGAGGAGGGTGGGGCCTGCCCAGACAGCAAACACTACATCAGAGTGTGCAGCCTGCGTGGGGAGCCCTGGGGCGGGGACTTGGTTGGGGCAGGACAGGTTTGAGCCTAGCACAAGGCTGTAAGTTGCATTTGAGCCCTTGTACGTGGCCAAGTTTGACTTGCGCTCGTAATTATCTGAGTCCTGACACATACCAGATTGATTATGGAGATCACGCTCATGCCGTGGTGAGGTTGATTAGAATGTGGCCTAACACATGTTTCCAGGTGTCTGTCATGTGCTGGGTATAATGCCAGATCCTAGGGAAATAAATCGATGCTGGCCCAGAGGCGCAAAGAAGCCCTTGTGTGCCACTGTGGTGGGGGTGTAGAGGCCCAGACAGGCTTCCATGCGTAAGGAATGAGCAGCCTGCCCAGGTGGGTAACGTGTGGCACAAGGCAGTGTGCAAGCCTCAAGATGAGGTCCCCAGCGGTGGGAGTAGTGTGTGCAGTCCTGGGGCTACGGGGGGCACCTGTTGGGCAGAGAGGGGAAAGTGTTTGCCAATAAAAGAGAAACTAGAAAAGGGGGGGTGTTGAATCATGGTGGGGCCTCTGCGAGACTAAAAAGTCAGTTCTGTCTGAAGATGGAGATTCAGCCAAGGTGTTCAGGTACATGGAAGATGGTGGGCCTGAGTGTGTGTAGGGGCATTGAGACCATGGAGCTAGAGGGGCAGTGTCTTTGACATAGTGGGCTCCAAAGAAAGCACATGCCCGTGGCATGGAAAGGACCTCAGGCAGGACTAGGGTAGGGGGTCTGGTCCTAGTAGTTGAGCCAAAGCAGGTGGCCGTGCTGGTGTGCAGTGGAGCTGGGGACAGATCCCAGGGTCCAAGACATGGAGGACACTGCCCAAAAGAAGAGGAGGAAGGAAGGCCTGCAAGGTCTTTGTGTGGGGACTCGGGAAGGGCATTCAGATGGCCACTGGGTTAGCGGCTGATGAGTGAAGTCTGCTGGGGTAGCAAGACCAAGAATGTGGCAGGGTCACTGTGCCCAAGACTTCTGGACCATAGGTAGACGTTCACCTAGTGAACACCAAGGGAGTGTTTATAGCAGACTACACACTGCATTAGGGACAGAGGATGGGGGAATGGCAGAGTCCTGCCCTTAAAGAAGCATTTTTCTGAAAGAAAGTTACGACCCAGCCTCAGGGAGGCTTCGG
Organism: Otolemur garnettii; assembly: GCF_000181295.1. Lineage (NCBI taxonomy): Eukaryota > Metazoa > Chordata > Mammalia > Primates > Galagidae > Otolemur > Otolemur garnettii. Next base: position 752,173 of record NW_003852556.1, on the reverse strand, counting down.
AAGCCCTCTGCTGATGAAGTGGGTCAGACATCCAGGCTGGCAAGGGACTTTGTTGGGTTGAGTCATCTGCTATTGTCCCAGTTTGTCACGTGTCCCCATTGCACGTGTTGGGTGCACCCTGCACTTGCCTGTCCCTTACACAATAGGGCCCCTGCTCCTGGAGATACCCTTACCTGACAGGAACTCCTCTGGGTGCACCTGCAGGCTCACACAACCCCTGCACACCCAGAGGAGTTCTTGGAAGTAGAGACTCAGGCTTTCTTCTCCCGACTCAGCCTTGTGGCTTTGCAGCTTTGGTCAGCCACAAGACGCCTTCACAGAGGGAGGCAGGGTAAGTGAGCAGGAAGGCCCAGGGCCCGTGGTCGCTCTGCATCAAGTCCTTGTGCTTCCCATGCACGGCAGCAGCTTCAGAGAGCAGGTGGCACCTCAGAGCGCTGCATTGTGAGCCCCCTGTTCCCCACACACTCCCGAGCTGTGATTGATCAATGTAACACCCCCATCTTTTTTATGGTTGAATAGTATTCCATGGTATACACTACCACAGTTTGTTAATGCATCCCTGGGTTGATGGCACTTGGGTTGTTTCACATCTCTGTGATTGTGAATTGAGCTGCTATAGGCATTCAAGTACAGATATCTTTATAGTAAAATGATTTTTATTTTTTAAAAATTAGATAGGCTAAGTAGGTGCTTTTCTATGGTGTATCATTAGCATTTTGCTGTTGGACTTTTCTGATGGGTGCCGAGTAGGTCCTTCGTCGGGATGGCTCTTTCCCTGGTGTGAGGAAAGGGTGATGGCTGGAACCTACTTCAAGCACAGACTGCTGATGGCATCACTGTGTCTGCAGGCCTCCCTGGGACTGCCACTCTGTGGTATTAGCTAATCATTTCATACTTTTTTCTGTGAGAAATACCAAAAAAGTTCATTGTGTAGCTGTGTTGACCTTACAGAGCCGTGTAAGAGTGTGTATGTTGGCCCTTTCCATCTAACGAGACAGGGTGCTGGGCAGAACTCTGCCTTGGTGGTGGGCACCGTCTTCAGACACCCCCTGGCCTCAGATTAAACCTGTTATGTTTCAGGGCCTATGGGGCCTCACCTTTGGCCCCACCGCTGCCAGCGGGAACCTGCCAGGGTATGGCTGGCAGCTCCAGCCCAACACCTGCGGTCAGTGCTCTGGGCTACTGCGGTGGCGCTTCAGCCTGCGGAGGCTGAGCAAATGTGCGTGTGACTGGTATTTTTTTTTGTTTGTTTTTTTCCAGACTGTTCATATAGATTCCTGTCACAATGAAGCGTTATAATTTTTTTTTTTTTTTTTTGAGACAGAGCCTCAAGCTGTTCCCCCTGGGTAGAGTGCTATGGCATCACAGCTCACAGCAACCTCTAACTCCTGGGCTCAAGCAAGTCTCCTGCCTCAGCCTCCCAAGTAGCTGGGACCACAGGCGCCCGCCACAACGCCTGGCTATTTTTTGGTTGCAGCCATCATTGTTATTTGGTGGGCCCGGGCTGGATTCGAACTTGCCACCTTAGGTGTATGTGGCTGGCACCTTAGCCACTTGAGCCACAGGCGCCAAACCAGGCGTTATAATTTTGAAGACTTGTGGAGGAGTTTTTCTGGAGTAGTTTATTAACCAGTGAACTATTAGGGCTTCACTGCAATACTATAGTTTTCTCTTACTGGTTGTGTTTCCTGAGGGGCCGACAAGGCGTGAAGCAGGCTATTTGGCCAACCCTACCTGTCCTGATGGCCACTACATGTCCAGTGTTCCCAGGGTGCGGGCACCCTCGGTCCCCGTCCTCCTCCTCACCCTTCCCTCTGTTGGCCTGCACTCTGCTGACACTGAACACATGGGCCCCTCCTGGATGTGTGCACACCTGCCTGACTGGGTTTCTCATTGTCCAAGGGCTTTGTCTGCCCCCTCACCTGAGCACTGAGGTGCATGGTGTTGCTGCCTTGGCCGGCGTCTCATGGCTGACAAGTGGGAGGCCAGGACATAGAGCTGGGACATCCATGTTCTGTCCACTGCAGCCCACCATGTTGTCCATCATGGCAAAGGGAATGGCGTCTGTGTCGCGAGGTCAGAAAGATCAAATGAGAATGATGTGAAAGGATAATATTTTGTGAACCACAGAGCACCTTGGAGTTTGTAACTTTGGACTTGGTGGAGACTTGTTGGGGCAGCATGAGGTCCTGGGAGCCACATCCTTGCTCAGTCTGTGTATAGACTACATTTTGAGCCTGTATTACAGAACATATTCTCAGAGTCAAACTGAGAGTATTGTGATTTGGTCCATGAATGCAGTTTCCTGTCAGTGTTATAGAAAGTTGGTTTCCTTGAGGCTAGAAGTTAGAGCCAAGCCTCAGCCCCCGTCCTGTCCCTCATGCTGTTAATGGTCACCTTCCTGCCTCCTGAGCACTCCAGAGCAGTGCTGTGGGACCCTCTGCGTGCGAGGTGACCAGGGAGCGCTTGTGACCTGGGTGTGCATGTCAGTAGGCAGAAACCCAAATGTGTCTGGCAGGGAAGAGCTGAGTGAAGGAAGGGGCTGGATGGGGCAGTGAGAGGTGAGAGACCCTTACAGACAGGCGGGGAGTGGGGCTGAGGGTGTTGGAGGTTAACAACAGCCATGAGTGCTGTTGCAGCTTTTGTCTGCCATAGTCTGTTCAGGGTGCTGTGACAGAATGCCAGGTATTTATAGACAGCAGGTGGTTCCCACAGTTCTGAGTCTGGAAGGCTGAGATCCTGGTGCCATAGACTCAGTGCCTGGGGAGGCCTTTCTGGGCCGTGTCCTGCATGGTGGGAGGTGTGGCAGCTTTCTGGCCCCATAGTCACTGATCCGTCCTGAGGCTCCACCCTCTGGACTTCGTCATACCCCAAGGCTCCACCTCCTAACACCTTGCTGGGATGAGGGTTTTGAAGCACAGTTCTTTCCATGTACTGATTGCTGTTAATAAATAATGTGTTGTCCTCAGTGGAGAAGGGAGCTAAAATGAGGGGCTAAATCTGCAATCCTCATAGATTTCCTTAGCAGACCTTTACAGACTCGCTAGACAGTGTCTTATTCCTGAAGAAGATGAACGCATGCTGGCAAGACCACTGCAGACAGATGGTGAGCCTGCCACTCCACCAGCATGGGCAGTGTGCACAGGGTGTGCTCCTGTCCCCTGCCCCACTGCCAGCCAGTGCCAGCTCTGGGCTTGCCCTCACCTGCATGTCCTGCTGGGTCTCACTAAGCCTCTAGTTTAGCTGGACATGAAATACCTGTGAGGGTCGGGCACAGTGGCTCAAACCTATAATCCCAGCACTCTGGGAGGCCAAAGCAGGTAGATTGCCCTGAGCTCACAGGTTTGAGACCAGCCTGAGCCAGAATGAGACCCCATCTCTAAAAATAGCTGGGCATTGTGGGGCGGGCGCCTGTAGTCCCAGCTACTTGGGAGGCTGAGGCAAGAGAATTGCTTAAGCCCAGGAGTGGGAGGTTGCTGTGAGGCCCCGGCACTCTACCGAGGGTGACAAAGTGAGATTGTCTCAAAATAAATACATAAATAAAATAATGAAACTTTCGTGCATCTCATTAACCTAGTAGGGTGGACCCCATCAGTCCATCAGGAAATAATTTTTTAAAAAAAAAATTTTTTTTTTTTTGAGACGGTCTCACTCTCATAGCAACTCTCTCCTTCTCTTGGGCTTAAGAGATTCTCTTGCCTCAGCCTCCCAGTAACTAGTACTACAGGTGCCCACCTCAATGCCTGGCTATTTTTGTTATTGTTGTTTAGCTGGCCCAGGCCAGGTTCAAACCTGCCAGCCCTGGTGTATGTGGCTGGCACTGTAACCACTGAGCTACAGGCACCGAGCCAAATAATTAAATTTAAAAGATCCCCCTTAGACTAAAAGCCTTCAAATGCCCACAGCTACATTCACTGTAATAAGATATGAAAGTCAAATTCCACGGGGAGCCATTAGATTTAGGAAAAGACCTCAGACATGAGGGCCTGGGCAGTAGCACCTGCCCACTGAGGAGGGTGTAGCCAGGGGTGAGGCCTGGCAGTGTTGTGTTCAGGACTTGTTGTGGGCATTTTGATGATAGAAGGTGTAAGTTGTTTTCCCTTCCGACCATCAGATCATGATCAGGAGCATCTTCCTGTTCTTGGACCGCACCTATGTGCTGCAGAACTCCATGCTTCCCTCCGTCTGGTGAGTCCATCTGCAGCAGGCCTGTCCTGCAGCTGACCCTGACCTCTCTCTTGGGCTATATCCTCCTCCTCCTTTGTGCTTAGGTCAGCCAGGGTCACAGGTGCCAGTGGAGGAGGCCAGGGTCTGTGTTAGCTAGGGGGGAGCAGCCCTGGCAGGCGGGGTGCCCAGTAGTGAATCCAGTACCTTCTCCAGTTCACATTGAGTCTCACCACTGGGCCCCAAGGGGTCCCGGCCTGGAGCTGGTTGGTACCCTTTGGAGACTTTTCTCTGACTTGTGTGGATTTCAGGGCTGCCTGCAGTAGCTCTTTCCAGCCATGCAGCTGAACTATGTAGAGACTGTAGCTGCTCTCAAGGTCACCACCCAGGCCCTGGAGTGGCTTCATCTCCCAGCCCTGTCTCAGGCACAAAAATGATTCTCCAGATACACTAGGGTTTCCATCTTCCTTCTCATCCCTTGTCGTTTGTAGGGACTGGGTCAGTTGGGAGCCTCTCCCTGGTGTTGCTCTAGGTCTCCTGGGCATTCTGCAACCCCCTGCCCCTCACTGCCATAGTCTGTGCTGACCCCATGCCTGGGCAGCAAGCTCGGGGGCCCTCCTGCGTCCTGAAAGCCAGCATGAGGCAAAAGCGTGTGTCTGTCTCATCCTGGCTCATCCTTTCTCTGATGTTTTAAAACTTCATTTTTCTCCCACTGGGAAGAACCAGTGGTGCTGCCCCTCTCACTCCCCAACCCCCAAGTTTTTATCACCAGGAGTCCTGCTCCTGCCCACACCCTCCTCTGTGCTCTCTCTCCCAATGTAGTGTGATGTCTGTTCTCACCAAAGAGGTCAGTAGCCTCTGAGTTAACACAGCCTTATTTTATATGACCTGACATCTGTGCGGTTTTGGACACTGTCCCCTTCCTTAAGACCATTTTTTTGTTCCTTTTGCCCCTCTGGCACCCGCAGATGTCCATGTGGTGTCCCCAGAGGCAGACGCTACACATTCAGCTCTGTGTTGAGACATGCCGGGGAGGTCAGATGACAGCAGCAGGTGGTTCTGTGTTTGCTCTGCTCTGTGAGGGGCCACAATTGTGCCGTTTCCCAAAAGCAGGCACAGGGAATCAGCAGGTCCTGCTCTGCCTGGGCTGTTTGGCACCATAGTCTAAACTCTTAATTTATTAGCACAACTATAAACATTATAGCACGAAATAAACTATGCCACCTCCAGTCCCCCACAGAAGGCTGAGAATCTGAATATGAGAGTCAGTGAAATGAGACCCAAATGTGCCAGTGCAGGATGTGTGGCTGGGGTTCGGGGTCTGTACTTTTGTCCCCTCCTTAATCGAGCATTTGGTGATTATGGGGCCAGCAAAGGTGTTAAGGTGGGGGATATGCAATACAAGCTGGGCTTTGCAGACAGTCATGCTGGTGGCTGTGGGCTGAGTGCTCAGGACCATGTGCAGGGGCTTCAAGTGCTCGGAGCAAGGATGGTGCCTGCGGCAGCTTTGCAGGACAACAGGGTTATAGAGGACACCCAGAGGCGGTCGAGGGGTGGTAGGCGGGTGGGGCCTCTCCAGTCACCCACCAGGGAGGATAGTGTGACCCAGAGTCTAGCGGTCACTATATCAGGATTTCATTGTCAGTGGCATTGGTGACTGAAACGTCCCAGTACCTGACCACATCCAGGAAAATACAACAGTCCTGTTTAAGGGAGAATACAAGGCATACTAGACTGACAAAAACAAAGTAATTTTGAAAAAGGAATTCTCAACTCACCAGTGTAGAGAGCGAGCAGGTCAGTACTTTCGGGGCACTCACAGCACAGCTGCAGCTTCTCTAGAAACTTTAACACTTAAGACTAAAATGAGTGTTTCTTTCTCTCTGTACAGGGACATGGGATTAGAGCTGTTTAGAAACCACATTATTAGTGACAAGATGGTTCAGAGCAAGACGATCGATGGAATTCTGCTGCTAATTGAGCGGGAGAGGAGCGGGGAGGCAGTGGACAGGAGCCTGCTGCGGAGCCTGCTGGGCATGCTGTCAGACCTGCAGGTTCGGCTGCTGGGTCACAGCAGGAAGCATGAGATACCAACAGAGCTGGGGGAGGCCGGGGTGCTGAGGCCAACACAGTGCAGGGGCCACAGAGAACCAGACAACAACATAAAATGCACATTTTTCATGGAAAATGTACATCACAAAGATGAAAGGTGATGTTTTTTAATGCACATGAGGCTTTCCCCCCAGAAAGAATATAGTGGATAAACCAGCTGGGAGGGGCCTTTGGTCACATAGCAGGGGTTAGGGTGCTCATTGGTGCAGCTCACTGCATCCTGCCCCTCAGAAAGTGGGGTACGTTAGTACTTGTAAAGAGAGGTCAACAATTCTGCTCCTTCTTAGGTATATAAAGATTCCTTTGAAGTGAAATTTTTGGAAGAGACTAATTGTTTGTATGCTGCAGAAGGCCAAAGATTAATGCAAGAGAGAGAGGTAAGATGATGAAATGGTTCTGATGGCTTGATTTCACTTCTTAAGTGTGCATCTAGGTGGAATCTCTTAATGCTTGTCCTCTCACCTTCTGACAGCTACAGTCTAGGGAAGATCCCCAGCTCTCTTACAGGAAGATTAAATTTCCTTCCGTTAACAGGCACTGTTGCTCTCCCCCAACAATCAAAAGCTAGTGAGATAGTTTTTGAAATACGTGAAAGCCCTCAAGTTTAAGCAAGAGGATAAAAAGTAAATTCTAAAAAAGAAAGATAAATATAAATGAAAACATTTTTTACTTGTGTGACGCATTAAAGAAAATTTTCCCACAAAGTCATTTGAAAAAAGTGTGAGTAGTCATAGAAGCCCAAAAAACTTAACCCATTTCACGATACTGGAGCATTGGCCCAAGGGAATCCTGGCCCCAGGCACACTCATGGTAGGGGGACCAACCTGCTTCCTCAGTCCTGACTTTAGAGAAAATTCCCCGGGCCTCACCACAGCTACTCAGGGCAGGGCATCAAAGAGCCATGTTCTGAGGCCTTCCTGTGCTTGGGGCAGCAGCAGACCAGAGTGCACCCTGGAAACCGGTGCACATGAAGTCCCTGCAGCCATGTGGCTGTGCCCCAGACAAACAGCCAGTCTGGTGATGAGCTTTGACTGCCCAGCTGTGTATGGGCTGAGGGCTGCTGGCAGGCCCTGCACCCTCCCACTGGGGCTGTTCCCATCTGCCCATGGCCTTAGGGGTGGACTGTGTGGTGAACAGGACAGTAAGGTGTGTCCAAGTGGTACTTCCTGCCGCAGCTCACACAGCTCTCTGTCCCCCTGCCCATCAGTCTGTATTAATATTTGGCTTGAATGTAATTTTATAAGAAAAATAAAACTTCAGTTTCTTGGATTAATATTGAGGATCTTTCTGTTTCTGATATATTTAAATGTTTTGTTTGGAAGGTTCCAGAATATCTTAACCATGTAAGTAAACGTTTAGAAGAAGAAGGAGACCGAGTGATCACATACCTAGACCACAGCACACAGTAAGTCCTGCATGGCCTCCGGGTCCACCTCACTGCAGGGGACATGACTTGCTGGTTAGTGAGACGAATGGTGCCTTCGTAAGTTCACTCCAACTAGCCAGGAGGGTCTTTGCTGCTAGCTTATTTTCTCATACCACGTCTGGTCCTTCGGCACTCACAAACCACACTCCACTGAGTACCCCATCATGAGTTAGGAGACACATGGCATCTTTTTGGGCTCTGAGACCAGGGGTTCTGTTTATGTTGATGGAGTGTCACTGAATATTTGGCAGTTTTTTTAGGCATCTTATAACCTCTAATCTTTATTTACGATACTATCACATTTGCTTCTTTTATCACGTAATGTTTTTCTTTAAGCCAGGGGTTGGTGAGCAGCTGGAGATAGAGCAAGGGAGAGGTCATGCAGCATGTGCACCAGGCACAGAGTCTGCATGTGCAGCAGTGGGACAGAGGAAGGCTCCTAGAAGGGAGAGCAACCTGTACCTGGTGGAGAAGGGGCAGCCAGGGTAGAGGAAGGCACCGGGTCCATGCAGAAGGACACAGGAAGGACAGCAGGATTTGAGGGGCATGTGGGAAATCCAGGACCCCAGGCCAGAGTGAGGGAGCCTGGGCAGAAACAGCAGGACATGGGAGACTAGTGGAGAGCATGGAGTCAGCAAAGCCAAGGTATGGGCCCACAGCCCCAGCTCTGTCCTCTGTGGGGGGATGCCCACCCTCCTCCTCCTCCTCCTCCACAGGGTTGCTGTGAGATAGAAATAGGATGGGTTGTACCTTACAGAGCTGCTTTTTTTTTTTTTTTTGAGACAGAGCCTCAAGCTGTCCCCCCTGGGTAGAGTGCTGTGGCATCACAGCTCACAGCAACCTCCAACTCGTGGCCTCAAGCAAGTCTCCTGCCTCAGCCTCCCAAGTAGCTGGGACCACAAGCGCCCGCCACAACGCCTGGCTATTTTTTGGTTGCAGCCATCGTTGTTTGGCAGGCCTGGGCTGGATTCGAACCCTCCACCTTAGGTGTATGTGGCTGGTGCCTTAGCCACTTGAGCCACAGGCGCTGAGCCGACAGAGTTGTTTATAACCATAGAATGCAGGCTTGGGAGGATGGCCAAAAGTAAAATCTTTAGAGTAAATCAGATGCTCTGATTTTCTGAAAAGAACAAGAGTAGTTGATTGTGGATAGTAAAAGAAAGTGGGAAGAAGTGGAGTGTGCCCTGTGCACGGGGTCCTGCCTGCTGCTCTGTGACACACCTCAGGCCTCAGAGGATGCTTCCTCACATGGTGGACAGAAGGGGACTTGGGGCAGAGCTGGAGACAGGGGGCTTGGGGACCTGGCACAGGAGGAGTGGGAGGAAGTGTGTTTTGGGCTCCATCTCTAGAGCCCAGAGGTGCCCTTTGAATTGCTGAAGGGCATGGCACAGTCCACCTGTGTCTCAGCTGGAAAACCAGGTTAGGCAGGAGATGGGGGGTGAGGGCCAGCTCTGCACTCTGAGGGAGGAAGTCAGTGCACGTGGCTTTCCCACAATGATTGTGGCACGTGACGATCTGTGCTGAGACTGGGTTGAACTGCTCAGGAATCTTGGGGCTAGGGGGTATGTCTGCAATGCAGGATGCCCCAACCAGTGAAGTGCCTCATGCTAAAGGCAAAATGGAAATGTGTAGCCTGACACGGTGCCCAGCTGGGGGGTTGGGGCTGCCTCCCCCCAAGGTGTGCTCACCTATCTACCTGTTTGTGCTATTCAGAGGGTTGTTTTTAGAGAGGGCTCCAGATTGTCTTTGGTACTCACCATGGTGGTGTGAGCAGGAAACACCTGCCCCTTCCTTGTTTCTGACTGGCTGGGGATTGTTTCAGGCCAGTTCTCCCACCATTTGCAGCTAACCCAAGTTTCTTCTTTGACCTTTATTTCTAATGCTGCTTCTTTTTGGCTCATCTAGGAAACCGCTGATTGCTTGTGTGGAGAAACAGCTGTTAGGGGAGCATTTGACAGCAATTCTGCAGAAAGGTAGATGCTGCTCACTCTGTGAATGGGGCTAAGCCCGACCCTTAGCTCTCTGGGGAGGAGGAGAGACTGGCAATCAGCAACATAAGAAATCTCTGGTGAACATGGTAGCCACTGAGGGGAAAGATAAAAAGATGAGAGAATGGTGCATATAGAGCTGCATTTGTTCCTACAAGTCCCTTCACTCCTCTCTGGCTGGAAGGCCCAGGCGGCCCTGCAGTGATTGGGACAAGACAGGACACCCAGGCACAGGCCAGTGGGTGGCCTTGGACACAGGCAGGTGGGGGCCCTTGGACACGGGGTAGGGGAGCCTCAAACACAGGTGGGGGGTGTACCTTGGACACAGGTGGGGGGCCTAGAGCTTTGGCAGAGCCTTCTGCCTATCAGCTTTCCCCAGGGTCTTCCTCGGGGCCCTCTGTGGTCCTGGTATCAGGCAGACTGCCAACTGGAGCGAGCATTCCTCTCCTCACCTCTCTGGGAGAAGAGAGCACGCTCTTCAGTTGCAGCATCTACTTTGTGTCCTGGAGGTGGCAGGGGCTGCTTCTGCAGCTGGCCCTTGAGGGCATTGCTGAGGAGCCGACTCCAGCTTTGTTTGGTTGCTTTTGTGTCCAGCCTTCAGAGTGTGTTTAATACTCTGGAAATTACAGTAGCACGGTTCAGCCTTTGTAACACTTGAGTACTCATTTTTTAATAATTTAAGTGGTTAATGTCACCATTTGAGTCATTTTAAAATGTATTTGGAAGCCACAGAGTCTCTTTCAAGCCATTAGATACTTTAAAGTTTAACTTGGGGAAGGCCCTAAATAGTGTGCACATGTGTTCTGTTTGGGGCTGTGCTTTGCCAGATAACACATTATTGCCCATGAGATAATGAAGTGGGGCTCGAGGTGAAGCCAGAGTGAAAGCAGGGGAGTGGCCTGCCCTGCTCGCTCCTGCCAGGCAGATGCTGCTTCCTGGGCATCAGCAGTAGAACAGTCCTGTAGAGGCACAGCCCCATTACACATATGAGAAGACTGAGGCTTGCTTACCTCGTGAGATAAGAGCAGGGTCCCCTCTGGGTGTCTTCTGCTGACACGTGCAGTGTTCAGACACCTATGCTGCTATTGTGTTTCCACATGAAGAAGGAATTAATTACCTGTCCAACCTAAAAACAGGTGCATTCAGGATATGTATCAGGCATTTTCAAAAAAGAAGTCACTTTAGAAGGAAAAAAACTTTGGCTTGGTGCCTGTAGCACAGCGGTTACAGCGCCAGCACAAACACCAAGGCTGGCAGGTTCGAACCCAGCCTGGGCCTGCTAAACAACAGTGACAACTGCAACAAAAAATAGCCAGGTGTTGTGGTGGGTGCCTGTAGTCCCAGCTACTTGGGAGGCCGAGGCAAGAGAATTGCCTAAGCACAAGAGCTTGAGGTGGCTGTGAGCTGTGACACCACCACACTCTACTAAGGGCAACAAAATGAGACTTTGCCTCAAAAAAAAAAAAAACAAGAGAAAAAAAGCTTTGTAAATTTCCATAAATTATTTCAGTGCAAATTTTGAGCAAAATTGTTTCAAGAAAATGATAAATTATATATTACTCTAAATTTTGCATAGAAATTGGAAATAACGTAAATACTATTTTATAAGTAATATATAAAAACTATTTTAAAATAGTTATGTAAAATATGTAAAAACTATTTTAAAAATTAAAAAGTTATATTTTGAATTCTTTTTTGAGACAGAGCCTCAAGGCTGTCGCCCTGGGTAGAGTGCTGTGGCATCACAGCTCACAGCAACCTCCAACTCCTGGGGCTCAAGCGAGTCTCCTGCCTCCACCTCCCAAGTAGCTGGGACTACAGGCACCCGCCACAGCACCCGGCTATTTTTTGGTTGTAGCCGTCTTTGTTGTTTGGCGGGCCCAGGCTAGATTCAAACCCGCCAGCTCAGATGTATGTGGCTGGGGCCTTAGCCGCTTAAGCCACAGGCGCTGAGCCTATATTTTAAATTCTTAAGATATTTAGGGCCTAGGTAAAATATAAAAAGTTTATTTGTATCAGTAGATCAAAATTAAATTTAAAGGAATAATAAGGCCAGGTTCAGTGGCTCACGCCTGTAATCCCAGCAATCTGGGAGGCAGGTGGATTGCTTGAGCTCACAAGTTTGAGACCAACCTGAGCAAGAGCAAGACCCTGTCTCTACTGAAAATAGAAAAACTGAGGCAAGAGGATTGCTTGGGCCTATGTTTGAGGTTGCTATGAGCTATGTCACCACAGCACTCTACTCAGGATGACCACTTGAGACTGTCACAAAAATAATAATGATAAGCATTTGGAGCCCTAGGTGAGGATTATAAGTATAACTTTACCATGTTGGTGCACATTTTTAAACTACCTCTTTTCGGTGTGTGGGCATTGCATCCACCCAAAGCAGAGTCTGCTCACAGCTGTCTACCCCACCTCAGCTGCCTGCCCGTGGTGATCATAAAGCAGGTGTCCAGAAAATACTCTGTGAGAGCTTTTCTTTTTTTTTTTTGAGACAGAGTCTTACTATATCTCCCTCAGTAGAGTGCTGTGGCATCACAGCTCATAGCAACCTCAAACTGTTGGGCCTAAGTGATTCTCTTGCCTCAGCCTCCCAAGAAGCTATAGGCGACAGGCACCTGCCACGATGCCCTGCTAGTAAGAGCTGTTCTAATTGTGGTGAACAGCTATTTCTGTTCTATGCTGTTTCATTTATTCTTTGTAAAATGTAAATGTCTAAAACAAACATGTTTAAATGCTATGTTAAACATTTAAAAATATCTGACACTATTCTCCCTCTTAGTTTACTATATATGTTAATAACATTAAAAAACTAAAAATCAGGGCGGTGCCTGTGGTTCAGTGAGTAAGGTGCCAGCCCCATATACCAAGGGTGGCAGGTTCAAACCCGGCCCCGGCCAAACTGCAACACAAAAATAGCTGGGCATTGTGGTGGGTGCTGTAGTCCCAGCTACTCAGGAGGCGGAGGCAAGAGAATCACCTAAGCTCAAGAGCTGGAGGTTGCTATGAGCTGTGTGATGCCACGGCATTCCATTGAGGGCTGAGGGCGATAAAGTGAGACTCTGTCTCTTAAAAAAAAAAAAAAAAAAAAAAGGCTAACAATCAGATGTGATAGTTAACCCTTTAACAAATACATTTTCTCACTGACGGACTAAATCAGAAGTAAGTGGGAATCAGTCCACGTTAAATAGCTCGTGTAAACGTTTCCCTGGCTGTTGCTGCTTTAGGGACAGCAGAAATCAATAATACATCTGCCAGCATGCTCAGAAACATGAAGACCTCCCTCAGACATTTAACTGGCCTCTGAGAAAGCAAGGTGGTACTTGTCTGCCTCAAAGTTACATGTCTGTGGTGCATGCTGCGCTCTGGCCTGGCTGCGGTGCCACAGACCTGCCACTGCAGTCTGCTAATGTTTGCTGCTTTGTCTCAGGGCTCGACCACCTGCTGGACGAAAACAGGGTGCCAGATCTCACACAGATGTACCAGCTGCTTAGCCGCGTCAAGGGTGGGCAGCAGGCATTGCTGCGGCACTGGAGCGAGTACATCAAGGTACAGGCTGAGCAACTCCCAGAACTCTGCCCACACTGTGGGCAGCTGATGGGGACACCTGTGGTTTCTCCGTCACAAGTGGTGGGCTGGGCAGCAGTCTTTCATTTCCTTCCAAGTCATTTGTATACTTTTTTTATAAGATAGTACCAACAGTGATAAATGCCATCCAGGTGGACATGTATGACTTAGAGAACAACTGTTTGAGTATTCGTCATCAGCATAAGTACTTCCAAAGCTTAATTCTTCAATCATGATTTCTCAAAAGTAATTGTGGCCAGGAGTGGTGGCTCACTCCTATAATCTCAGCACTCCTAGAGGCTGATGTAGGAGGACCATTTGAGCTTAAGAGTTAAAGAAAAGCACCTGCTTCCATGAGCCTGCTCCCTCATCTCATGCCTTTGCTCAACTTGGTATATTGGGTTGGCCTGTGCAGCAGTCCAAATTTAGGAGTTACTGTCCACCTAAAAACAAAGGTGTTGAGGATTTATATTGGATTTTATTTTTTTGAGACAGTCTCACTATGTTGCCCTGGGTAGAGTGCTGTGGCATCACAACTCAGAGCAATCTCCAACTCTTGGGCTTAAGAGATTCTCTTGCCTCAGCCTCCGAAATAGCTTGCCACAGTACCCGACTATTTTTTGGTTGTAGTTGTCAATGTTGTTTGGCAGGCCCAGGCTGGATCAGAACCCACCTTCTCTGATGTATATGGCTGGCACTCTAGCCACTGAGCTACAGGTGCTCAGCCTGTTTTGTTTTGTTTTTTAATAGAGATACGGTCTCTCAGTGTTACTCAGGCTGGTCTCAAATTCCTGGCCTCAAGTGAGCTTCCTGCCTGGACCTCCTAGTGTGCTGAGATTATAGGCATTAGCCACCATGCCTAGCCCACCTGTTCTTAAAAAAAAAGTCACTTTATAAGGAAAAAACCTCAAATAAATATAAATTTGCATAAATTCTTTTGGTGCATATTTTGATCAGCAAAATCATTTTTAAAAAATGGTAAATTTAGCTCAACGCCCATAGTTCAGTGAGTAGGATACCAGCTCCATACACTGGGCCTGGGCCTGCTAAACAGTGACAACTGCAACCAAAACATAGCCGAGCGTTCTGTCAGGTGCCTGTAGTCCCAGCTACTCCGGAGGCTGAGTCAAGAGAATCACTTAAGCCCAAGAGTTTGAGGTTGCTGTGAGCTGTGACGCCACAGCACTATATAGAGGGTGACAAAGTGACTGTCTCAATTAAAAAGGTAAATTAGCATTTTCTAAAACTTTCTCTTTATTTACTTTACTTGTACAGACGGGTCTTACTTTGTTGTTCAGGTTGGTTTTAGAAACCTGACCTCAAGTGATCCTCCTGTCTTGGCCTCCCCAGCTGCTGGGCTGATAAGTGTGAGCCACTACAGTTGGCCATAAATAGGGTTACTTACAGAAGCTTATACCTTAATGTTGCTAAAGCATTTTTCTTTTATCCCTCATGTGCCCTGTTAAGCCCATTGTATGGTGGCTTCTTGACTGTCACCTTGAGTTCTACCACGTCCCAGCCCACAGGCTCCTTAGGGCACTGTCCATGCAGGGCACACACAACATGTCTGAGAGACATTTCAGGTTGTCACATGGGTGTTTAGTGATGTTTAACGTGGCACTTCTGAATTAAAGGTACACAGTAAAAATTGGGACTATTCATGGTTAGAGGTGGTGAAGAAAGAAAATCATGGTCAGGAAGCCTAGGTCACTGTATCAAGTTGACAGGAGTTAACTTTTATCTGAGGAACTTAGAAGTAAAAGTTATTTTAAAAGCACTGGTAAGCGGGCGGTGCCTGTGGCTCAAAGGAGTAGGGCACCGGCCCCATATACTGGAGGTGGTGAGTTTAAACCCGCCCTGGCAAAAAACAAACAAACAAACAAACAAAAAAACAAAGCAGCACTGGTAAGCTGGGCATGGTGGCTCACACCTATAATTCCAGCACTTAGGGAGGCCAAGGTGGGAGAATTGCTGGAAGCCAGGAGTTTAAGACCAGCTGGGCAGCACAGTAAGACCCGTCTCTACAAAAACAGAAAAATTAGCCAGGTGTGGTGGTGCCTGTGGTCCCAGCTACTTGGGAGGCGGAGGCAGGAGGATCCTTGAGCCCAGGAGCTCAGTGAGCTGTGATGGGACCACTGCATACCAGCCTGGGCAACAGAGAGACCTTGCCTCAGGAAAAAAAAGAAAGAAAGAAAATACTGTTAGATGTTTTTATAAACCAACACCTGACCTGGTATTTTATTTGCTTTTGTAGACTTTTGGGACAACGATTGTCATCAATCCTGAGAAGGATAAAGACATGGTGCAAGACCTGCTGGACTTCAAAGACCGTGTGGACCATGTGATCGAGGTGTGCTTCCAGAGGAACGAACGCTTCGTCAACCTGATGAAGGAGTCCTTCGAGACCTTCATCAACAAGAGGCCCAACAAGCCTGCCGAGCTCATCGGTGGGTGCGGGACGTTCCCGGGGTGCTCAGCCACTCGTGGGGGCAGCGGGAGGGTTGTGTCAAGCTTTATTAGGACATGTTTTAGGAAACTTACACACGTGGTGTGCTCCAACGTGTGTGCATGACGTTTCCATAGGGAAAGTGTGGCAGGAATTTGGTAAGAAAATGAAGCTTGACTTCACAAATGAAGGTGAGGAAGGTCTATCCCAGTCTGTATCTCCTGACCTGGCAGCTCCCAGCTCTCTTGTGTAAAGATCATCCTTGATTCTCTATGATTTCTGCTCAGAAATTAGACTGACGTGGTTTATTGTGTAAGAATGTCCTGTGTTGTGAGGATAACTTTATCAGTCTCTGGGTAGTATTTAACTTGAGATATCCTTTAATCACCATCTTTGCATCTGTAGTCTATATTAAAATGGGATATAATTAGGTGAGATCTCAAATGATAGCCTATTTTAAAATGAAAGGGGGCTCAGTGCCCATAGCACAGTGGTTACAGCGCTGGCCACATACACCGAGGCTGGCAGGTTCGAACCCAGCCCAGGCCTGCTAAACAACAATGACAACTGCAACAAAAAATAGCTGGGCATTGTGGTGGATGCCTGTAGTCCCTGCTACTTAGGAGGCTGAGGCAAGAGAATCACTTAAGCCCAAGAGTTTGAGGTTGCTGTGAGCTGTGACACCATAGCACTCTATCAAGGGCCACATAGTGAGACTCTGTCTCAAAAAAAAAAAAGAGTTTCTTTTAAATCATACTAATTTATACAATTATTTCATGATAAGATCAAAATAGATTCTAGAATTCATAGGCTTTTGCTAGTCAATAAATGTTTTCTTTAATTTACAGTAGGAAAGGGGCAAAGAGAAATGTCATACAAGAATGCAGAGTCAGCTGTCTGTCAGTCACTGTTGGTGACATGACCGAATGTGGCTTCGTCGTATAACCCTCTGCTTTCTGTTCTATGTCCTATGTGTTTGGAATATTCCAAACTCCAATAAAAGTTAAAATGAAAGAAAAGCTAATAAAAGCAACAACAAAGGAAATTGAAGAGGCAATTTGACTTGGGTTTATACCACTCTGTTGGTTGTGTTTTCTCTGATGAAGACAGGTGTAAAGCTCGTGGGAGTTTGGGCTCAGGAAGTCCTGAGTTCTGTCATGATGAAGGGACTTTAGTCCTCCCTCCCAGGCCACCGTACAGTGAGCTTGTGCAGCCTCAGGAACAGGAATCTTATACACAGGCTCTTGTCCCTCACTGCCACATTGGATTTAACTACTCTGAGCCTTGAGAAAAATGCTTTTTATTTGAGAATGCCTCTTCTGAGTTTACTGCAACATCTTAAAAATGAGGCACTCCAGTGTCTGGGGCAACAACGTGTCAGGACCGCAAGAATGTGGTCACAGGAATTAGTTTTGTTCTTACATTTAGAGTTTAAGTTTAGAGATGTAGAGATTGGAAGATGTATTTAAGTCTGCTTTTAAAATTCAGGCCCTGGCTTTGATAAAGTTTTAGGTAGTATACATACTTATTCTGACATGGTTCCAGAACACCTATCTTAGAAGGTTGAGTATTGTCACTTGTCACATCATAATGTCATTTTGGAAAGGTTTGGAGTATTGCTGTCCGTTGGTTGCCTGTGCAAACTGAAAGTGTGTCTTTCCTCACCTGGACACACACAACTAATGCTCGTTCACTCCCACACAGCAAAGCATGTTGATTCGAAGTTGCGGGCAGGCAACAAGGAGGCCACCGACGAGGAGCTGGAGCGCACCCTGGACAAGATCATGATCATCTTCAGGTTCATCCATGGTGAGGAGCACTGCAGGGCCTCTGCCATGTGAGGCTGGTGCTGCATGACCCAGACACAAGTCAGAGCCCAGGGGCCCCCACTGGGCCTGTCTCTTCCTGGGGAAATTGGGCACAAGAATTCGAGCATTAGTAGAGCTGGTTGGCATTAGAGTGAACACTTGGAAGGGTCTCTGACATTTGCATGTCAGCTGTCTAAGTTCTAATGTTTTCATCTGGTTTTAAATAGGTAAAGATGTCTTTGAAGCATTTTATAAAAAAGATTTGGCAAAAAGACTCCTTGTCGGGAAAAGTGCCTCAGTCGATGCTGAGAAGTCCATGCTGTCAAAGCTCAAGCATGGTAAGGGGGGAGTGGGGCTGTTCCTGCCTGCTGGGGTCCGGCCCTCGCCTGCCCTCACCTGCATGGGGGGGCTGTTCCTGTCCTCCAGGGTCGCGGCCCTCTCTTGCCCTCATCTGCTTGGGGGGACTGCTCCTGCCCAGCCAGGGTTGGAGCCCTCGCCTGCCCTCACCTGCCCCTCCTTGTGTGCAGAGTGCGGTGCGGCCTTCACCAGCAAGCTGGAGGGCATGTTCAAGGACATGGAGCTGTCCAAGGACATCATGGTCCACTTCAAGCAGGTGTGTTGTTTCTGCAGGTGAAATGACTTTCTAAACTGTAAGAAAGAGTCTTGGTACTTCACAAGTAAGTCGAAGTGACAGTGGAAAATAATCTTGAGGCTCGGTGCCCGTAGCACAGTGGTTACATGCCAGCCACATAAACCGAGGTTGGCAGGTTCAAACCTGGCCCAGGCCTGCTAACCAACAATGACAACTGCAACAAAAAAGTAGCCAGGCGTTGTGGTGGGTGCCTATAGTCCCAGCCACTTGAGAGGCTGAGGCAAGAGAATCGCTTAAGCCCAAGAGTTTGAGGTTGTTGTGAGCTGTGACACCACAGCACTCTACTGAGGGTGACATAGTGAGACTCTGTCTAAAAAAAAAAAAAAGGAAAAGAAAAGAATCCCGAGAATGTATAACAGAAATTTGGTTCAAGCAAGTTAGTATATCATACTGGTGACATACCAGAAGAAGGGAAAGAGTACTTGTGATGATATTGGGACACATTTGGCTTCAGTGGAATATGTTCTCAGGATAGAAATAAATATTAAACCAGATGGAACTTTATTTTGATGATTACACCATTGACTTTGTTACAGATTAATCACTTTTGATGGCTTTCTAAAATACTGTTTTATCTTGGATTTCTTTGTTTTTAGCATATGCAGAATCAAAGTGACCCAGGCCCTATAGACCTCACCGTAAATATTCTCACGATGGGGTACTGGCCGACATACACGCCCATGGAGGTGCACTTGACTCCAGAAGTAAGTGTTGTGGAGCATTTTGTCCTGCGTCTGTCGGCACAAGCATGTTACCTTCAAGAACTATTTGATGGGCTCAGCGCCTGTGGCTCACGCCTCTAAGGCGCCAGCCATATACACCTGAGCTGGGTGCATACAACCTGGGCCCACCAAACAACAGTGACGGCTACAACCAAAAAATAGCCAGGCGTTATGGCGGGCTCCTGTAGTCCCAGCTACTTGGGAGACGGAGGCAAGAGGATCGCTTAAGCCTAGGAGTTGGAAGTTGCTATGAACTGTGATGTCACGGCACTCTACCTAGGGTGACAGTTTTTGAGGCTCTGTCTCAAAAAAAAAAAAAGAACTATTTGACAGGCTGGGCATCGTAGCTCACACCCATAATCCTAGCACTCTACACCCATAATCCTAGCACTCTGGGAAGCCAAAGCAGGTGGATTGCCTGAGCTCAGGAGTTTGAGATCAGCCTGAGCCAGAGTGAGACCTCGTCTCATAGCTGGGCCTTGTGGCGGGCACCTGTAGTCCCAGCTACTCAGGAGGCCAAGGCAAGAGGATCACTTGAGCCCCAGAGTCTGAGGTTGCTGTGAGGTATGACACCATGGCACTCTACCCAGGGCAGCAGAGTGAGATTCTATCTCAAAAAAAAAAAAGAGAAATATCTGGCAAAAAGTTTTTTATGTTGCCCAGTTGGTCAGAAATTAGAGTGTCCTGGTCTCTGGAAGGCAGTGTTGGAAAGTAGCTGCCTTTGTCACTGTCTGCAGCTCCCAGTGCAGCTTGTGTGCACTTGTTGGCCATCAGGGAGGTGGGTGGCTTGTTTTGAGAGTTGCTGCTTTCTGCTTATTCTTTCCATTGCAGACAGTGCTAAAGTCTTGGGAACGGCATTATTTAGAGTCTTAGCTGTCAGCCAGTGCTGGTGCTGTGGGGGCTATGTAGTGGGAGTTAATATCCAGCGGAGGAGCAGCACACAGTAGATTTCACACCGGGCAGAATGAAGAGGGCTGAGGCCACTATGGGATCTGGGAAGACTTCCTGGAAAAGGCAACACTTTACCTGATCTTAATTAAGGATGGGCAGTTCTTGCTTCCACAGACAAGGGGTGGGGGCCTTGAAGCTGTTGTAGCAGAAGGATGTGAGGCTTTCCCTCACCCACTATGGGGTTAACACCAACACACCTATAACAAAAGACAGATAAGCAAGAGGACAGTGTGGCAGGTGTATTCACCCAAAATCTTTTGGCATAAGCACCTTCAGAAATGAAGACCTAAGGACCCAGGGAAGTCTGTCCATTTGAAGGCTTAGATTCTATGGAGAGGGAAAAGTTGCATGAAATGTGATTGGACCTGAGGAAAACAGGCCAAGGGGACTCCTGCTGGCTCTGTCTGTTCAGGTTCTCCTTGGCCTCTGTGTGGCACCCCCTCTCCCCCGGAGAACCAGGGTCTCAGGACCTGCAGTCACAAGGCAAGTCCAAGAGCTTCACTGCCATCACCCACATGGGAAGGCAGGGAGGGTTGCAGTCATGTTCCCAGGGTTCACGACTGACTTTGGGGGAGAGCATTCTGGTTCTCTGACCCTTCTCAGTGGAGAAAGAGGGGTGGGTGACCAGGGAGCAGGAGGTCAGAGACTCCCAGCCTCCCTGTGTTCAAGGTGCTATACTTTGAGGCATCATTTTCTAAGCCCCGCACAGCTAAGGGGGCAGAAAGAGCAGAGAAAGGCCCTCAGGACCAGGGTCAGAAACGCCAAAGGCCTCTCACTGGACATGGGCTGGTCCTTCTTGAAGCTGGATTTTCTTGATTTTCTTCTATCCAACCCCACTGGTCAGTTGCCCGTGTCATTTTCTTCTCTCTTATTCCACTTCTGTCCTAAATGCTGACGTCTCCAGAGCTGATCCTCGGTGCTCTGTCTGCCCCACAAGCCAGTCTGCTTGCACCTGGGATGCACATGGGCCGCTCTGCCCTTCTCCCTGGGATGCTCTGTTCTGTGAGGACTGTACCAATCTCAGGACCAGGCTCTGCCTGCCCACCACGGCCACACTGCCAGCTCCACGTGTCCTGCCACTTGGGAGCCAGCTGCAGGTCCTGTCACCCAGTGACGATCGCTGCTAGTGGACCCTCCCTTCCTCTCAGCCCCTCTGCATGCCTCTCACATATGCTGCCAAGGCTTTTACTTCTGAAATAATTCAGACTTACACAGAATACATTCAGATAGCTCGGAAAAGGCTCAGACACCTCACCTGTGTGCTGGCCCAGTCCTGTAGTGTCCTTTCTCATCTTCCGCCAGTTGTCTCAGACGTGTCCTTTCTCCTGCTTTTCCTGGGACCTGATGCAGAGTTCACGGGTCCTCACTGCGTAGCCCTGTGAGTAGCTTGGTTTGTGTGGCCCCTACCTGGCCCTGAGCCCTGTCACATGTGATTGTGTTGGGGGGGGGTTATCGGGTTTGTCCTTCTGTAAGGAGCAGGTGAGTCTTGGCGCACATCAGGGGTCAGCTACAAGGTGGGTCTTGCCTGAATCAGCTTTTACCCGGATGAATGGGACCTTTTCCCAGCTGTGTCATCTCTGTTTAGGACTCAGCGTTCCTACACAAGAACCTTTTCTCTACCCCATGTATTTACTTATTTCTCTCTCGTTATCAATACTAACTCATTTTATTGACTTATTTATCTTGTCTCAAATTTGGCGTTGGAACCTCCTTGAAGCTGCGTCCTCATTCTTCTGGTGCGCCCACGTCTTCTCTTCAGTACTTCTTTGTCTTCTTACAGAAGGTGTTTGAAGCTCATTATACCATGTATCTTTTCATTGCAGTAAAATATACCTTAATGCACAGTCTGCTATTTTAAAGTGTATGGTTCAGTGGCCTGAAGTATGTTCATTTCTTCTGCTTATTGGCAATTTGTGTATCTTGCTTGGAGAAATTATCTGTTCAAGTCCTTTGCCTCTGTGTTTTGGGGTTTTTTGTTTATTGGGATGGTTTTATTTGTTTGATTTTTGTTGTTTTGTTGTTGTAGAGACAGATTCACTTTATCGCCCTCAGTAGAGTGCACTGGCATCCCACAGCTCACAGCAACTTCAACTCCTGGGCTTAGGTGATTCTCTTGCCTCAGCCTCCTGAGTAGCTGGGACTACAGGCGCCAGCCACAAGGCCCGGCTATTTTTTTGTTGCAGTTTTGCCGGGGCCGGGTTTGAACCCGCCACCATTGGTATATGGGGCCAGTGCCCTACCCACTGAGCCACAGGTGCTGTCCATTTGATTTTGTGTTGTGGTACAAATCTCACTCAGTTGCCCAAGTGAGAGTGCAGTGACCTCAGCCAAGCTCACAGCAACCTCAAACTTCTGGGCCCAAGCAATCCCCCTGCATCAGCCTCCCCAAGTAGCTGGGACTATAGGTACCAGCCACTGAGCCTGGCTAGTTTTTCCATTTTTAGTAGAGACAGGGGCTCGCTCTTACTCAGGCTGATCTTTTTTTTTTTTTTTTGAGATGGAGCCTCAAGCTATCCCCCTGGGTAGAGTGCCATGGCATCACGTTCACAGCAACCTCCAACTCCTGGGCTCAAGCAAGTCTCCTGCCTCAGCCTCCCAAGTAGCTGGGACTACAGGCGCCCGCCACGACGCCCGGCCATTTTTTGGTTGCAGCTGTCATTGTTGTTTGGCGGGCCCGGGCTGGGGATTCGAACCCGCCACCTTAGGTGTATGTGGCTAGCGCCTTAGCTGCTTGAGCCACAGGCGCCGAGCCTACTCAGGCTGATTTTATGTTGTAGAAATATATGAGGAAGTAACTTAAAACTGAAATGATAACATGCCTGGGACCTGATACTGCTGAAGACGGGCAGTGGGTCCATCAGTGGTTTGGCTTCACAGAAAAGTTCCTCCAGCTGTGTTTCAAGCATGAGCAGATGCCATGCAGATGTGAGGTTGACAGAGCACTGGGGATCCAGAAGGGCCATCAGGAGGCTCTCACACCCCTCAGTGTCCTGCGGCATGTCTAGCAGGGAAGAGCCCCAGTCGGCCCTGCCCTCTGAGCTGTGTCTGGAGTCCATGTGTGCAAAGCACTGGGACTGCTGTAAGTCAGGAGGTCAGAGGAGGTCCTGGGGCAGCATGTGGGATCCGGCAAAGGAATACACGAGTGCAGAGGTCTGAGGCAGGAGGGAGGCTGGGCAGGGGCCAGTGCCATCACAGGCTAGAACTTCACTCTTCATCCCAAGATCTTTGGAAGCCACTGGGGACACAGACAGGGTACGGAAAGGGTACTGTGCAGGATGCAGAGTCTTCAGGAGCACTGGCTTTGTGGCCAGCTTCAAAAAGGGACATGGAAGCAGAGCAGGCAAGGGCCAAGGGGCCAGTCCATGGTGCCTGCAGTGCAGCTGGGACAGATGCTGGGGCAGGCAGAGGCCGCTAGAGCACTCAGGAGGCAGCGGGGAGCCCAGTGGCTGGAGGAATGGCAAGGGACATGCACTACACTCAGGCCACATGGAACCTGCCTCAGAACTGGGTGCCAGCAGCAGGCAGGGTCAGGACAGCAGGTGTTGGGACCTGAAAAATGAGTTAACAACAGTTTTTGTTTTTTTTTGAGACAGAGTTTCACTATGTCCCCCTTGGTAGAGGGCCATGGCATCACAGCTCACAGCAACCTCCAACTCCTGGGCTTAGGTGATTCTCTTGCCTCAGCCTCCCAAACAGATGGGACTACAGGCACCTGCCATGACACCCAGCTATTTTCTGTTGCAGTTGTCATTATTCTTTAGCTGTCCTGGGCCAGGTTCAAACCATGCTCCCATGGTGTATGTGGCTGACACTATAACCACTGTGCTATGGGCGCCGAGCCGGTAACAACAGTTTTTAAGAATTGGTGTGAGGCTCGACGCCTGTGGCTCAAGTGGCTAAGGCGCCAGCTACATACACCTAAGGTGGCGGGTTCGAATCCAGCCAGGGCCCGCCAAACAACAATGATGGCTGCAACCAAAAAAATAGCCGGGCGTTGTGGCGGGCGCCTGTGGTCCCAGCTACTTGGGAGGCGGAGGCAGGAGCCTAGCTTGAGCCCCAGAGTTGGAGGTTGCTGTGAGCTGTGAGACCACAGCACTCTACCCAGGGGGACAGCTTGAGGCTCTGTCTCCAAAAAAAAAAAGAGTGAAATCCTATCTCTACTGAAAGTAGAAAAACTATCTGGGCATAGTGGTGGGTGCCTGTAGTCCCTGCCACTTGGAAGGCTGAGGCAGAAGGATCACTTGAGTCCAGGAGTTTGAAGTTGCTATGAGCTGTGATGACCCAATGGCACTATATGCATTATTTTAATCAGTTAAAATAAAATAAAGTAAAATAAAAAATAACAATGGGTGGGAACTTTGGAAGATGTGAGAATTGACCTGGAGGGTAGTGCTGCTTTACACCATACTTCCTGTGCGGACCGAGTGCAGGTGTCTGGCCTCAGTGCTTGTGCAGCGGGTGCCCAACCTGGTGAGAAAGCTGGAGTGGTCACAGCTGAGACAGGGTGTGGCGTGGCCTGGACGTCCTCCTTGCTGGCCCCAGGCTTCCCTACCCGTGCCACGGGTGCTGGGGGGCAGGGCATGAGGTGCAGATCACAGAGTGGGCCTGTCTGCATAGAAGACCCCAAATGCCAGCATTGTCCTTGTTTGTGATGGGAAACCTAGAAGTTTACGGGTTAGGGAACAGGATCCGGTAAAGTGGCTGTGGAGGCACAGAGCCAACCAATTAATCCAGCTGTGACATGTGGGAGAAACTCTGTAGATTGAACAGTATGCAGTTGTTAAAGGTCAACAGTGTTGAGCATAATTGATCTGTTTGTTTCCTGTGCTTGACAGATGATTAAACTGCAAGAAGTATTTAAGACATTTTATCTTGGAAAACACAGTGGTCGAAAACTTCAGTGGCAAACTACTTTGGGGCATGCTGTTTTAAAAGCAGAGTTTAAAGAGGTAAGATCTTTGTTTCCTTTCGTTGTTATTTTCTGTAACTGTGCTATCAGAATTGTTTAAATTATCACTGAACTTTGGTAGTAAAGAAAGGAAAAGGGGCTTGGTGCCCAGAGCACAGTGGTTACAGCGCCAGCCACATATACTGAGGCTGGCGGGTTCAAACTGAGCCCAGGCCAGCTAAAACAACAAGGACAACTGCAATAAAAAATAGCCAGGCATTGTGGTGGGCACCTGTAGTCCCAGCTACTTGGGAGACTGAGGCAAGAGAATCGCTTAAGCCCAAGAGTTGGCGGTTGCTGTGAGCTGTGACGCCACAGCATCTACCGAGGGTGACATAGTGAGACTCTGTCTCAAAAAAAAAAAAAAAAAAATCAATAGAAACTATTTCTCTAATCAAAAAAAGAGTAGAGAATGTAAAAAGCAAAACTGAAAAATCAGTAGCGAAATGCCTTATGCTTCTCTGCTAAACAAAGTGCTGCAAATTAAAGTACAATAAGATGCTACTTTTTGACTAAGAAATTCATGAAAGCCAAAAATAAAAAGAAGCAGGGTCTCCTGCTGTCTGCAGAAGGCAGTGTGCTGCGGTGAGCACTGAAGGCAGTTTGGCCCGTGTCTTGAAACCCTCAGAATCACAAGCTTTGTTGCTGTGGTTCCAATTCTAGGGGTGCATCTTAGTGCCCATTTTCACAGACTGGTGAGGAGGGTATTGATGCAGTGCTTTTATTAAGATAGTCTAAGAGTCAGGAGTGTGCTGTGCAGGGCAGTGTTAAAAGAAAGAAGCACATCGAAAAACAGCACTTAGTAGGGTAGGGTCCCTTCACATTCACATGTAACTTCACTTTTGCAAATAAAATTTAATTATAAAATTCCCATTGTGTATAGCTATCATAATATACTTCCCCACACATTATCATGTCAATTAAAACAGACATGGTTTATGTGCATTATTATACAGGTTATATGCATAAAGCCACAGGTGCTCCTCTGTGAGGGCCTAGAAAAATTACTCTGCATCACCCCTTCCCCTAACTGCTGACTTCAATCAGAACTAGGCCTCTGCTGCGTCTGATGGCCACCACTGATTGCAACTCTGCAGATAAGGGCTTTTCTCTGTGTTGGGAATGGGCCTGGCCCAGCAAGCCCTGACTCAGCCTCCTTACTCCTCGTCCTGTACCTGGAGGTCCAAGGCCAGGTTTGGACTCATTCTGTATGTGTTGGGCCCATACAGAAGGCAGACCAGCTTCCCTCATGTCTACCGTGCCTTCCCCCTCATGCTGCAAATACTCTCACTGCCTTTCAGAGGACCACGGTGGGTTAGAAAATAGAACACAGAGGAGCCGTCAGACATGAGTCAAAGAATGAAAGTGCCCTTGTTGTTTGATAGAATTTAGGAAAGAACTTTCTTACTACTCTGAAAAATATTTCCTGAGAAAAATGTTTAAGTGCTGTACCTAATAGTCATTTTATTCTTTTATAATCTGTAACTTCTTCCTATTGGTATCTATTGGTAATTCCTTAATCCCCTCACCAAAAGTTTGAGAGCAAAAGAAGCCTCTTTTAATTTTTCAAAGATTGTACAAGCATAGCTTCAAAAATGGTATGTCCGGCTCAGCACCTGTGGCTCAATCAGCTAAGGCGCCAGCCACATACACCTAAGGTGGCGGGTTCAAATCCCCAGCCTGGGCCCGCCAAACAACAATGACGGCTGCAACCAAAAAGTGGCCAGCGCTGTGGCGGGTGCCTGTGGTCCCAGCTACTTGGGAGGCTGAGGCAGGAGACTCGCTTGAGCCCAGGAGTTGGAGGTTGCTGTGAGCTGTGATGCCATGGTACTCTACCCAGGGGGACAGCTTGAGGCTCCGTCTCAAAAACAAAAATGGCATGTCTGTCTCTTTCAGGGGAAGAAGGAGTTCCAGGTGTCCCTCTTCCAGACGTTGGTGCTTCTCATGTTCAACGAGGGAGATGAGTTTAGCTTCGAGGAAATAAAAATGGCCACCGGCATAGGTAGGAAGCCCAGGAGCATGTAGCTGCGAGCGTCACTGTTTGATTGTGTTTGCTGTCAGGGCAGACGAGCAGCCTGTGCTGGGCACACTCACTGGCATCTGCCATGTTTGTTGCTGGTTTTTCTGAGTGTTGACCAGCCTCTGCCTGTGTCTGCTTCCCTCAGAGGACAGTGAGCTGCGGAGAACACTGCAGTCCCTGGCCTGTGGCAAAGCACGTGTGCTGACCAAGAGCCCCAAGGGGAAGGAGGTGGAAGACGCAGACAAGTTCATTTTCAATGGGGACTTCAAGCACAAGTTGTTTAGAATAAAGATCAACCAAATTCAGATGAAAGAAACCGTATGTATAAACTTTATTTTTACTTACACATTGTTCATCAAGGAAGCCATAATTTTTATGGTAATTTTCATAGCATTAGAGAGCTAAGGTGTGTTTCTGAAGTATCTGCTTTGGACGCGCACTGTTGAGACAGTTCCATCAGCATTCATTAACTGCATTCTCGGCAGGGACGAGAGCCAGAAGTCCATGTCACAGCTATCCTGTTCTCAGAGGCAGAGTACTCAGTCACACTGTGCACAGCACAGTTCATCCTGCTCTGAGTTTCAGCCTTGGGCAGGTTGCGGAGAGGAGGAGAAGAAGATCTGTAGCCTGTCCTCAGCTGGTGTGGATCTGTGGCCCTGAGCAAGAGCAAGACCTTGTCTCTAAAAAATAGCTGGGCTTTGTGGCAGGCACCTGTAGTCCCAGCTACTTGGAGGCTAATGCAAGAGGATCACTTGAGCCCAGGAGTTTCAGGTTGCCATAAGCTGTGATGCCACAGCACTCTACTGAGGGGACAGAGTGAGGCTCTGTTTCAAAAATAAATAAATAGACATACAAAGTCTGACAATTAAGTTTATGAGCTTGTCAATGAGCACTTACATTGGTAGCACTGTACAAACAGCTCAGTAAGGTTTCTTAATCTTGGGACATCAGTGTCTCACAACTGTGTTTGGTGGTGTCTTGCTGAGTGGTATACGTTATTGTTGTTTTTATGTGCTGTCATGAATTAGAACAAGAAACAAACATTAAATTTCTTGTTAAACTTGGCAAGAATGGAATGAAATCAGGGACATGTTAGTCCAATTTATGGGGATAATGCCATGAAGAAAACAGCAGTGTGCAAATGGAATATTTCTCTGTGGGGAGAGAAAGTGTCACTGATAAAGAGAAGTCAGGGCAGCCAGTAACAAGCAGAGCTGATGGCTCGGCGCCTATAGCTCAGCCGGCTAAGGCGCCAGCCACGTACACCTGAGGTGGCGGGTTCGAACCCCCAGCCCGGACCCGCCAAACAACAATGATGGCTGCAACCAAAAAATGGCTGGGCGTTGTGGTGGGCGCCTGTGGTCCCAGCTACTTGGGAGGCGGAGGCAGGAGACTCGCTTGAGCCCAGGAGTTGGAGGTTGCTGT
>NW_003852556.1:721271-722457 GCF_000181295.1 Otolemur garnettii | reverse complement strand
ACTCCTGGGCTCAAGCAAGTCTCCTGCCTCCGCCTCCCAAGTAGCTGGGACCACAGGCGCCCGCCACAACGCCTGGCTATTTTTGGTTGCAGCCATCATTGTTGTTTGGCAGCCCAGGCTGGATTCGAACCCGCCAACTCAGGTGTATGTGTCTGGCACCTTAGCCACTTGAGCCACAGGTGCCGAGCCAAGTTTGTTTATTATTAATTTATTAGCTATGAAATGTCTGATTTCCTAAGTGCTAAGTTTGGCTGATGGTGGCTCTGAGGTTTCACCCTGACACACCTTGTTTTATGTTTATTGGGAAGATGCATTCTCTTTCTTTCAAATGCATGTTTTGGCTTGTGATTATCTTTTCAAATTTTTTTAGAGCAATTATTGAGAAGTCAAAAATGCATTTTATTTTCAAATACGGGTAACATTGTGGAACCAACACAGTATAGTCACGGGAAATATCAAAGCACTTGGGAAGGATGTGGCTAATGAACGCACAGTACCTCTATGGGAATTTTAATCTTGAAAATGAGCCACATGGGCAACCTGAGACCAAGGTGGACAATGATGAGCTAAAAGTTCTAGTGGAAGCAAATCCATCTCAGCCTAAATGTGAATTAGCAGCAATGTCTGACGTTACTATTCCACTAATACTGCACCATTTGAAGCAAGTCACAAGGTAAAGCAGATGGATGGGTTCTACTTGAATTAAGCGTCAGAAGAGAAATCGTGGCTGGGCGCCTGTGGCTCAAGTGGCCAAGGCGCCAGCCACATACATCTAAGGTGGTGGGTTTGGCCTGGGCCCACCAAACAACAATGCTGGCTGCAACCAAAAAAAAAAAATAGCTGGGTGTTGTGGCAGGCGCCTGTGGTCCCAGCTACTTGGGAGGCGGAGGCAGAAGAATCACTTGAGCCCAGGAGTTGGAGGTTGCTGTGAGCTGTGACGCCATAGCACTCTACCCAGGGGAACAGCTTGAGGCTCTGTCTCAAAAAAAAAAAAAAAAGAAGAGAAATTGTCTTGAAGCCTGCCTTTTTTTGATGTCACGACGTAAAAGAGAACAATTTCTATACTGTGTTAACATGTGATGAAAAACAGATTCTTTTTGACAATCACAAGTGTTTGGCACAATGATTAGATAAAGATGAGGTGCTGGCTCGGCGCCTATAGCTCAACCGGCTAAGGCGCCAGCCA
>NW_003852556.1:717603-720164 GCF_000181295.1 Otolemur garnettii | reverse complement strand
CAGGCCCGGGCTGGATTCTAACCCTCCAGCTCTGGTGTATGTGGCTGGCGCCTTAGGTGCTTGAGCTACAGGTGCTGAGCTGGGGGTTTTGTTTTTTTTTAAACTGAGGAGGGAACGTGATCTTTATTGGCTTGTATGTAAAGTTTAATTTTGGTTTTAATGCAGAGTTGCATAATACATGATTAGTTTCTTTTTTTTCTTTTGAGACAGAGTCTCACTGTGTCACCTTTGGTAGATTGCTGTGGCATCATAGCTCATAGCAACCTCAAACTCTCGTGGACTTAAGCTAATCTCTTTCCTCAGCCTCCTGAGTAACTAGGACTATAAGTACCCCCCACAACACCTGGTATTTTTTTGTTGTAGTTGTCATTTTTGTTTTAGCAGGCCTGGGCTGGGTTCTAACCACCAACCCCAGTGTATATGGCCAGAGCCATGGGCCCCGAGCCATCATGATTAGTTTCTAATGAAAAACTAGATGTGTTGTCAGTGAGCTGGAAGATCAGGTGGCAGTAGCAAACAGAAAAATCTGAAGGAGAGGTGTAACTTTCAAAGTAGAAAGGTCAGCAAGAGCTGCTTCAGCTGTTCCAGTGATGTTGCCTTTAGCAGGTTCACTGTCCAGAAAGCAAACACAGCAGCTGCCAAAACAGCAAGAATTTCCAGAGAGCTATACCCTAAGGGTTCTGTCCCACAGGAGCAAGAGCTGATCTGTGGCTAAGTATCTGAAGAAAGCACCAACCATCCACTCAGAGGACATGAGAAGTGCAGTTGGCTAAGGGGTCTCCTTTGTGACACAGCAGGCTTCCCACGTGATACGCCAGGCAATTAGTTTTTCCAGTTTCCAGGCATTTCCCTGGTGCTGCAGCCACATCCTTTACTCTCTCTCAATAGATGTTCCGTCCCCTCTGGCCTCACTCATTAGGCAAAAATGAGTGGGCTTTTTTTCACACAAGGGTTTTTAAGTTCTCAGATGTAGTCACCTTTTCTTTTGTGATTTCTAACTTGAATATTAAACCTAAGAAGAACTTCTTTTAACCCCAAGTTTTATTTTTTATTTTTATTTATTTTTTTTATAGAGACAGAGTCTCACTTTGTCTCCCTCGGTAGAATGCCATGGCATCACACAGCTCCCAGCAACCTCCAACTCCTGGGCTTAGGCGATTCCCCTGCCTCAGCCTCCTGAGTAGCTGGGACAACAGGCACCCGCCACAACGCCAACGCTCAGCTATTATTTTGTTGCAGTTTGGCCAGGGCCAGGTTTGAACCCGCCACCCTCAGTATATGGGGCTGGCACCCTACCCACTGAGCCACAGGTGCCACCCAACCCCAAGTTTTAAAAAAATATTCACATATGTTATTTTTCTAGTAGTTTTTAAATATAAATCTTGCTTTGAATAATGTAGAAATTATTTCAGTATCAGAAAACAGTCTCACCACCCCCCTTATTACAAAATCAAATTTAAAATGTCATCTTTGGACAACATACCTGAATTTCCACTTTTTTTATATATCAGATTCGTATATTGTGGGTGAGTTTCTCAATTCTGTTCTGCAGATTCTGTTGGCCTGTTTCATAGACATGCCCACAATCTTTTTATTAACCCACCTATTCCTGTAATTTTACCCTTCCGGTAGACTTCAGAATAATTTTATCTTATCATGCTTTTACATCCCCAAAATAAGAATATTGAAGTTTCTAATCTAGATTTGTAAAATTTTCTCTTTATCATATTAAATTTTCTGATTTATGAACATGTCTTTATATAACAACATACATATCTTCTTTCATTATCCTCACTGTTTTCTAGGTGTTTTTTTCCTATAAGTTTTGCACACATCTCATTAGATAGTAATAAATTTTTGTTCATTCAATAAATACTTACTGAGCACCTACTGTGAGCTGGGTCCCCACTGAAGAACTGAGGACTCAGCCGCTAACAATAAAGAGTAAGTCCCTGGCCGGGCATAGTGGCTCACACCTGTAATCCCTGCACTCTGGGAGACCGAGGCTGGAGGATTCCTTGAACTTAGGAGTTCAAGACCAGCCTGAGCAAGAGCAAGATTCCATCTCTGCTAAAAGTAGAAAAACTAGCCAGGTGTTGCAGCAGGTGCCTGTAGTCTCATGTACTCAGGAGGCTGAGGCAGGAGGATCACTTGAGCCCAGGAGTGTGCGGTTGCTGTGAGCTATGACACAACAGAACTCTACCAAGAGCTACAGAGTGAGACTCTGTCTCAAAAAAAAAAAAAAAAAAAGTCCTGACTACCAGCAGCACTCAGCCTTGTCCAGCAGACAAGTAGCAGGTGGTCACACATGGACTAGCTTGTCGTTTGGAAGAGCAGTCCCAGGGGAGGGGGCCTGGAGGCCTGACCACTCTCTGAGGAATTGACCTCAGTTCTCCTCAGGTCCTGCAGGATGTGCAGCAAGAAGAGCCGTAGATACTGATCACTTGCCCTTGTGTACATGTCTTACGCTGATCACACTTGCCTTTGTGTACATGTCTTAGGCTGATCACACTTGCCCTTGTGTACATGTCTTAGACTGATCACACTTGCCCTTGTGTACA
>NW_003852556.1:709355-716422 GCF_000181295.1 Otolemur garnettii | reverse complement strand
ACACCTGCCCTTGTGTACATGTCTTAGGCTGATCACACCTGCCCTTGTGTACATGGCTTAGGCTGATCACACCTGCCCTTGTGTACATGTCTTAGTCTCCCTTGCTTTACAAGACTCTAATAAGCTTTTATGACTTTTAGTTGATTTTCTTGCATTTTCCAGCTTATCTACAAATAATGAGCATCCTGTTCATTCCTTTTTAATATGCATCTGTAGTCTGTTCTCTTACTGCAAAGTCAGGGCTTTTTAAAGTGGTATAGGTATTTTGGGAGGGATCTTAGTTTTTGGTGTTTTGTTTTTTTCTGAGACAAGAGTCATACTCTTGGCCTCATCCTAGGTCACAGCAACCTCAAACTCTTGGGCTCAAGTGATCCTCTTGCCTCAGCCTCCCAAGTAGCCAGGACTACAGGCACCTACCACAACATCTGGCCATTTTTTTTCTTTTAGTAGAAATGGGGTCTTGCTCTTACTCAGGCTGGTCTTGAACTGCTCAGCTCAAGGGATACCCCTGACTTGGCCTCCCAGAGTGCTGGAATTATAGGTGTGAGTCACTGTACCCAGCTAAAGTGATGTCTTTATCAAACAGTAATACAACTAGGCTTTTTTTTCTCCTGACCAGCTTTATCTCTAGTACAGGGAACCTTAGCCTTTATGGAGTCATAGATCCATGACTCCATGTCATGGACATGGACTATGATGAAAACATAGAACTTCTCCCTTCCTGGACCACATGCACATATGTATACCCCACAGACCTTCCCTCACCTTCATTTCAGCTGCATACCCCATTAAGTTGGTTTTGTTTAATTTATAGTTCATTATTCTTTTTTTCTTGAGACAGAGTCTCACTATGTCACCCTCAGTAGAGTGCTGTGGCATCACAGCTCACAGCAACCTCCAACTCTTGGGCTTAAGCAATTATCTTGCCTCGACCTCCCAAGTAGCTGGGACTATAGGCACCCATCACAATGCCTGGCTACTTTTTTGTTGCAATTGTCTTTGTTTTTTAGCTGACCTGGACTGGGTTCAAACCCTCTAGCCTCAGTGTCTATGGCCAGCACCGTACCCACTGTGCTACCAGGGCCACCAACTAATGAGTCGTTTCAAGTAACTGCCTTTTTTTTTTTTTCTTTTCTTGAAATAGTCTCACTTTATCACCCTCAGTAGAGTGCTATGTCATCATAGCTCACAGCAACCTTAAACTCTCGGGCGGAAGCAATTCTTTTGCCTCAGCCTCCCAAGTAGCTGGGACTACAGGCACCTGCCACAACAACTATTTTTTTATTTTTATGTTTTAATGCTTATTTATTTTATTTTATTTATTTATTTATTTATTTATTTATTTTTGAGGCAGAGTCTCACTTTGTTGCCTCTGGTAGAGTGCCATGGTGTCACAGCTCACAACCTCAAACTTTTGGGCTCAAGCAATTCTCTTTTCTCACCCTCCCAAGTAGCTGGGACTACAGGTGCCCACCACAGTGCCTGGCTATTTTTAGAGACACAGTCTCAATCTAGCTCAGGCTGGTCTCAAACTTCTGAGGTCAGGCAATCTGCCTGCCTCAGCCTCCCAGAGTGCTGGTATTATAGGCATGAGTCACCGTGCATGACCTCTGGCTATTTTTTTAGAGACGAGGTCGTGTTCTGGTTCAGGCTAGTCTCAAACTCTTGAGCTCAGGCAATCCACCCGCCTTGACCTCCCAGAGTGCTAGGATTATAGGCGTGAGCCACCCTGCCCTGTAACTGCTTTTTGTCACGTGCAGTTTTTTCCCCTTTTTATTCATCCTCATGTGCTCCTGTTTAAGTCAGCAATCAGCTTTAAGTTTCATCCTGCCTTTTCAGTGTCTGTCAAGGTGATCTCATAGTCTGACCTTGCAGCCATCGCAACTCTCTTAGTTACCTTCAGAGGCCTCCTGATGCTTACGTTTCTGGAGGAAATCCAGATGTCTATTATGCTTAGTTTTGTTTACTCTGCTACTTTATTTTATTGTTGTTAGAGATAAGGCCACACTCTATTGTCCAGACTGGAGTATGGTGTCATCATCATAACTCACTGCAGCCTCCAACTCCTGGGCTCAAGTGATCCTCCTACCTCAGCCTCCTAAGTAGCTGGGACAACAGGCAGGTACCATGCCTGCCTAGTTTTTTTTATTTTTGTTTAGAGTCTGGGTCTCACTGTGTTAGCCAGGCTGGTCTCAAATTCCTGGCCTATTCTGCTAGATTTAATCTGTATCTTATATAGGGCTTTATAACTTTTTTATAAGGAAAATCTAACTTGTCAAATTATTTTTCAAGCTTCTGGAGTTTTGCTATTCTGGGAAGCTTAGTTTCACCAGGAGAAACAATGCATAACTAAGCGGGGTTCACCCAATGTCTCACCTTTCTTTATATCAAAAGAGAATTTCTCATCAAACATAGCAAGATGAAATGATTAGTGCTGAGGAAAACATCGTTCCGCTTAACTTTTTTTCTTTTTTTATACAGGTTGAGGAACAAGTTAGCACCACTGAGAGAGTGTTTCAGGATAGACAGTATCAGATTGATGCTGCTATTGTCAGAATAATGAAGATGAGGAAGACTCTCGGCCACAATCTTCTAGTTTCCGAATTGTATAATCAGCTAAAATTTCCAGTAAAGGTAAATGTAGTATTAACATCATTATTAGTAGTATTTGTAGTATTGTGCTAAATAATTGATAAAATGTGTTTGGTTCAAACTTCAGAGCCATGTCATTTGATACAGTGCTCTGATCTTCTGTGCACACGCAGCCGTGGAAGCCCCTGGAGAGTAGGATTGAAGCCGGTCACTCAGCCGGTCATTCCATCACTGCTGTGGGTGATGGGGACCTGAGCTCCACTTCAGGGTGTCCACTTGCTCCAGCTGGCTTTTGTCGCCTCTCCCTCAGGGTGCCCTGGGCAGCTTGTGAAACACTGTCTCGTGGATGCTACTCTCTCCTGCCGCAGGCCAGGGCATGTGTTGTTGTACCCTCTGCAAATAAAGAGACTCAAAATTAAAAGACTTAACGGAGGAGCACAACAAAGCATGTGGCAGATCACCTGAGTCTGCTTGTATAGGGAGTTGGATTTGGGCCGTTTCTGGTGACACGTGTGCTGAGTAGAGTGCTGTGCTGTCTGAAGAGAGGGGCCTGCACTTGGGGGGAGCCTTGCTTATAAGGGCCAGTGTGGGTTCACTTCCCCAGAGGTTGGCGGGGACAGATAAGATGATGGCTCTGCATTCCTGGTTCAGTTATCTACTTTTAGGGAAGGGACACTCAGAATTTGTACTCACATAATGTAGCTATAGCATACATCAAAAACGTTTATTGGCCAGATGAGGTGGTTCATGCCCATAATCCTAGCACTCTGGGAGGCCAACATGGGTGGATTTGCCTAAACTCACAGGTTAGAGACTAGCCCGAGCAAGAGCAAGACCTCATCTCTAAAAATAGCCAGGCATTGTGGTGGGCACCTGTAGTTCCAGCTACTTGGGAGGCTGAGGCAAGAGAATTTCTTGAGCCTTAGAGTTAGAGGTTGCTGTGAGCTGTGACACCACAGCAGTCTACTGAGGGCAACAAAGCAAGACTCTCAAAAAGCAAAAAGAAAAAATACATGTATTAACAAATATTACCTGGGGAAGGTACCTCACAAAGGATAAAAATGCCCCAAAAAGACGTTACCAGATTTCCTTTCCAGACAAACAAAAATGTGTCACCTGATAGGATTGACCTTGTTTATGTGCTCATCACTGGGGGTAAAAAATGTATTTACATTTTACAAGTTTCACATTTCCCATGCTTTGACCAAACTGACATGGAAATGCTTTAGATGAAGAGATGTTAATACTGTGATTAATAGGATTTTAATATAAATGTGTCTATTTGTGTAAGTATATATGTATGAGGTATATATTTATGTGACTATAATTACATAATCTATGCATGATATTCTCCTATGTGTGTCAATTTAATGCCATTATCATTGAGGGTTTTGTTTATTTTGTTTTTCTTTCCAGCCTGGAGATTTGAAAAAGAGGATCGAATCCCTTATAGACAGAGACTATATGGAGAGAGACAAGGACAACCCCAATCAGTACCACTATGTGGCGTGACTGTCAGCAGACTGTTTCCTTTTTGTGAAACATTAGAATGTATCTCAGAGCAGTAAGCACGTCTGTGCGTGTCCAGGACTCTGTAACTGAACCAGCTGTGGATACTTGGGATGGGAAGGAAAGGAACCAGTTCCTGGACCATCCTTTGAAAGGCTCAAGGATTTTCAAAATGTATCCTTTTCCCCTCTAGTTCTTTTAGGCATTTAAATTGTTTCTATTGCTCTGTGCAAAATAACTTTGAGATTGGACAAGAAGATACTGGTTAAAACAAGTCCTTTATGAGGTTCTGTTCTTGTGGCAAACAGCTGACAGTTTGGTTTGCTTTTGTGTATATTCAGGAACGCACAATGAAAAAAACCCCAAATGCTGCAGTATTGCGTTGTAAAGATTACCTGGTAGTCCTGAAGACATGCAGTCTAGGTTGGTGAACGTTTAGAATGAAACAAGAATCCCTCATTGGTGAACATCAGGCAGAAACAGTGTCCAAAGCTGGTGAATCAATTATGCAAACTAAACCCCGGCTTCTGTGTGTTTCCTGTATTTCAGAAAGTTTTAAATTTTCACGACTGATTTTTCATAAATCAGGTTTCTAAGTGAGACCCTGATGTGCCAAGAGGATGCTGTGTCCGGCGTGTGTGTGTGTGTGTGTGTGTGTGTGTGTGTGGCCCACACGCCTGCGCTGTTCCCACTGAGTTAGTCAAGTATTTTCTGTTTAAAGGTTTGGGGGGTTAGTGTGTTTATGTTTCCATTCTAAGATTGAGTCTAGCAGTCCCTGTTTTTTGCATTGGGATAACTGCTGTTTGATTTTTTTAAATTGCAGTATTTGTATGATTGCTATGATAAAGTTTGGTTTGGTTTTTACAGTCGAGCCCAGGGACAGTTCTTGTCCTCTGCTGTACCACTGTAAAAAGTTCTATGAAGACTTGAAGTCTTGATGTTGTGAAGCAGAGGTTATTTTGTTGAAAGATTAAAAGGATTTTGTTGGTATACCTGGTTTCATGTTGTGTGTATATATATACATGAGGTTGAACAGCGAAATGAAAGTTCAGTAGTGATGTTAGTATGGTAACTATGGCAAAGATACTTTTGTGATAACACTTAAAAGTACTTTATATTTACATAATAGCATGTTTCACTTTGATTGAAAGCTACCAAAGGAATTTTGATCATGGTATAAAGAGTTTAAAGCAATATTTTCTGGAATATACCAAGTTTGTATAATTTGATTTTATGCTAAATTATTAAAAGATTCTCTTTTTTGAAACATGCATGTTCAGAATATGACACCTTATGGGTTCCCATATTAAAACTCTCACTCTTTAATTATCATCATTTCTATATTTGTGAATTTTCATTTGCGTTCCATGATATATGGTCTGTGAAAGATCAAACAAGTTTCTATTTCTGTTTCCTATATTTTAAGTTCATTGTGTCTAGAGATTGTTAATATTGTAATTTAATGTAGACTCCTTTGAATAAAATTAGTTTAATTGGCCTTAAAATTACATTAATAAAACTTTGTGATATGCAAATCTCAGAGTCTTCATAACTCCTTAGCAACTATTTATTTATTTATTTATTTAGAAACAGAGTCTCAAGCTTCACCCTGGGTAGAGTGCTGTGGCCTCATAGCTCACAGCAAACTCCAGCTTCTAGCTTGGGCTCAAGTGATCCTCTTTGCCTCAATTCTTCTATTTTTAGTAGAGATAGGGTCTCACTTTTGCTCAGGCTGGTCTCAAACTTGTGAGCTCAAGCACTCCACCTGCTTGGGCCTGCCAGAGTGCTAGGATTACAGGCGTGAGCCACCACGCTTGGCCTCATTAGCAACTTTAAACTAATTACTAGTATACCAGACGAAGAGAAGCCAGAAGCAAGGGACGCCTGTTACCCTCTCACGTGACTGTTCCCATAATCATCTCTACCACAAACTGCCAGTGAGGCCTGTCGGTGGGTCTCTCTTTTTTTTTGGCTGAGGCTGGATTTGAACCCACCACCCTACCCTTTTGACCCCAGTGGGTCTCTCTTCTTTATGGTCATTAAGAGCAGTACATGCATTTGTTTCTTACCTAGTCTCTTCTCAGTATCACTTAATGTTTTATTATAGTAAGGTAACTGTGGTAAAACAAATAGTGTAATGGAAATAATTGAAAAAGAAAAGGGACTAAAACAAGGAAAAACTCTTAAAATTGGAAGGGAGAAGGTGACATTATTTGCAAATTAGATGATTGTGTACCTGTGTGATCTGAGAGAAAGAAGTGAAAAGCTGTGACTTAAAAAAAGAATTCAGCGGGCTGTGAATAGGGTGCCAGCCCCATATACTGAAGATGGCGGGTTCAAACCTGGCCCCGGCCAAACTGCAACAAAACATAGCCAGGCGTTGTGGTGGGCACCCATAGTCCCAGCTACTCAGGAGGCTGAGGCAAGAGAATCACCTAAGCCCAAGAGCTGGAGGTTGCTGTGAGCTGTGATGCCATGTCACTCTACCAAGGGCAAGAAATTGAGACTCTGTCTCTTAAAAAAAAAAAAAAAGAATTCACCAAGTTAACTGTACACAAAACAATGGAAAAATCAATAAATGGCCTTCCCATAAATAGAGTATAGTAGAAGATCATTTTTCCAATAGCTGCCCCCAAATGATGAAGTACTTAGTAACAAACAGGGAAATATCTATATGAAAAACATTATAAAATTACTTACAAAAACAGTCCCTGGGCTCAGCACCTGTGGCTCAAGTGGCTAAGGCACCAGCCACATACACCTAAGGTGGCGGGTTCGAATCCAGCCTGGGCCCGTGTCTAGTACCTTAACATGGTTAACCTCTCTTTAACAAAGATAAGCCAATTCTAAAATGAAAATGGAAAAAGCAAATATGTAAAAATAGCCACAAGTCGTTTTAAAACATATCAACACAATGTAATTGAAAATGTCCATGTGTCCTGAGTGTAAGAGCGAAAAAAAAAAAA
>NW_003852556.1:702214-707647 GCF_000181295.1 Otolemur garnettii | reverse complement strand
GACAAAGTGAGACTCAGCCTCAAAAAACAAAACAAAACAAAACAGCTGTGAACCTCCTAGTGCCAGGCCATAATCACAAGACCTTATGCCTCCTGTTCGGAGAAGCCAGGATAGGTGGCACTCCCCACAGATCCCACCCACCACCCACACTAAACACAGCAGGACAGACACTGCGCCTAGCTTTTTTTTTTTTTTTGAAGCAGAGTCTTACTTTGTCACCCTGGGTAGAGTGCTGTAGCACCCTATCTCACAGCAACATGAAACTCTGGGACTACAGCGTCTGCCAGAATACCTGGCTAGTTTTTCTATTTTCAGTAGAGATGGGTCTTACTCTTGCTCAGGCTGGTCTCGAAACTCCTAACCTCAAGTAATCCACCCACCTTGGCCACCGAGAATGCTGGAATTACAGGCATGAGCCACTATGCCCATCCGGTCCCTAGCTAGTTCTACCACTGAAACTGCAACCTGGGAGGGGTTTATCCACCCTTGTTCAGTCCTGCCTCAGGACTGGATGTGCATGCTGGCACATTTCGCTCTGCCCTCATGTTCCCTGCACTCCACCAAAGGTGACAGTGCTCACTCACCTCAGGCAGTATTCATTTTACCTGTGAAAACATCCTCACCCTGTTAGTTAGGAAGGCAGGTTTGAGGCGTTCCTCCCATCTTCCAGTTGACCTCCCCTGCAAGACAACTTCTGGCAGCCCTCTCCATGTCAGTGACTGGCTTTCCTCGTGGTGAGCCTCCAGAAGAAACCCATTTGTGGGCTCACAGAACAATGTTCTGCTCCTGCCACTTTAAGTAGCACCAGATCCAGATGCTAAGGGAGAGTGAAGGCCAAGACATGGTTATGTCACAAAAGAAAGACACAGAACAGCATTACAGTGCTATGTGCCATCACGATCATGCTTGAGCAGATGCACGATAACAGAGGAGGGGCTGGCATGGTGGCACACACCTATAATCTCAGCACTCTGGGTAGCTGAGATCGTAAGGTACTAGCTCAAAGTGATCTGTGACAGTCTGCAGTGCCACAACCTTTGCTTTGTGTGGCCTGAGCTCACTCAAGCTCAGGAGTTGGAGACCAGCCTGAGCAAGAGCAAGACCCGTCCCCACTAAAAATAGAAAAACTAGCAGAGTGTGGTGCCAGACACCTGTAGTCCCAGCTACTTGGGAGGCCGAGGCAGGAAGATTGCTTGAGTCTAGGAGTTTAAAGTTGCTGTGAGCTGTGATGACCCAGGGTAACAGTGACAGAGTGAGACTCTGTCTCAAAAAAATAATAAAATGACAAAGAAGAATAGCGTCCTCGAAGGCTGTGAGCAATGATAAGTGAGAAACTTTTTTTTTTTTTTGCAATTTTTTTTTGGCCAGGGCCAGGTTTGAACCCGCCACCTACGGTATATGGGGCCAGTGCCCTACTCCTTTGAGCCACAAGCACTGCCCGTGAGAAATTTTTTATTCCATGTGCACTACCATATTTCTAAAATTTTATGTCAAAGGAATGTTTTTAAAGAAAGGTAATTCCAAATTATTAAGAAAAATGGCTCAGCACCCATAGCTCAGTGGTTAGGGTGCCAGCAACATACACTGGAGCTGGCAGGTTTGAACCCGGCTCAGGCCTCCTAAACAATGACAACTACAATGACAACAAAAAATATATATCCAGGTGTTGTGGCAGAAGCCTATAGTCCCAGATACTTGGGAGGCTGAGACAAGAGAATCGCTTAAGCCCAAGAGTTTGAGGTTGCTGTGAGCTGTGATAGCACAGCACTCTACTGAGGGTGACATAGTGAGATTCTGTCCCCAAAAAAAAAAAAAAATTAGGCTCGGTGCCCATAGCACAGTGGTTACAGTGCCAGCCACATACACCAAGGCTGCTGTGTTCAAACCTGGCCCGGGCCAGCTAAACAACAACAATTGCAACAAAAAATAGCTGGGCGTTGTGGTGAGCACCTGTAGTCCCAGCTACTTGGGAGGCTAAGGCAAGAGAATTGCTTAAGCCCAAGAGTTGGAGTTTGTTGTGAGCTGTGATGCCAGGGCACTCTACCAAGGGCGACATAGTGAGACTCTGTCTCAAAAATACATATATAGTAAAACGGGGGTTCC
This sequence comes from Otolemur garnettii, assembly GCF_000181295.1. Taxonomy (NCBI): domain Eukaryota; kingdom Metazoa; phylum Chordata; class Mammalia; order Primates; family Galagidae; genus Otolemur; species Otolemur garnettii. Next base: position 705,544 of record NW_003852556.1, on the reverse strand, counting down.
CACCATTTTTCCTCTCATCATATTGTACCTTTACCATAAAGATAAAGAATCAACAACCCAATGTGACCCCACTTCTCCTCTCCTCCTCCTCACTATCTAATTATTATTTTTATTTCTCTTAATGGAGAAAACTCAAACTCTGTAAAATAATTCAAAAGGATTTATTCTGAGCCTAACTTGTGTGGCAGGACTTGGGGCGGGGTAGTCTTGGGGATGTGGTCCTGATGTGATTGGGTCATAGTTTGGTTTTATAAATTTGGGGGAGATAAAAATTGTAGATAAAAATCACATGTCAATACACAGAAAGTATACATTAGTTTGGCCCCCAAAAGGCAGGACACTTTAAAGCAGGAGCTTACAGGTTATACGTGGGTTCAGAAATTCTTTGATTTGTAATGGGTTAAAGAAATAAAAGTTTGGCTCGGTGCCTGTGGCTCAAGTAGCTAAGGCGCCAGCCACATACACCTAAGGTGGCAAGTTCGAATCCAGCCTGGGCCCGCACAATGATGGCTGCAACCAAAAAATAGCCAGGCTTTGTGGTGGGCGCCTGTAGTCCCAGCTACTTGGGAGGCTGAGGCAGGAGACTCGCTTGAGCCCAGGAGTTGGAAGTTGCTGTGAGCTGTGATGCCATAGCACTCTACCCAGGGGGACAGCTTGAGGCTCTGTCTCAAAAAAAAAAAAAAAAAGAAATAAAAGTTTGTCTAAAGGCTTGGAATCAGCAGAAAGGGATGTTTCAAGATATGTCTGTTTATTTATTTATTTATTTTTGAGACAGAGCCTCAAGCTGTCCCCCTAGGTAGAGTGCCATGGCATCACAGCTCACAGCAACCTCCAACTCCTGGGCTCAAGTGAGTCTCCTGTCTCAGCCTCCCAAGTAGCTAGGACCACAGGCGCCCACCACAACGCCTGGCTATTTTTTTGTTGTTGTTACAGCCGTCATTATTGTTTGGCGGGCCCGGGCTGAATTCGAACCCACCACCTTAGGTGTATGTGGCTGGTGCCTTAGCCACTTGAGCCACAGGTGCCGAGCCGAGATTTGTCTGTTTATCATGATACACTGGCTCAAAGTAATCTGTTGCAAAACTGACGGTCGCAGGTGCCACAACCTTAGCTTTGTGTGGCCTTAGGTTCTGTTGGCAATTAGTCTAAAGGCCAAAGGGAGGGGTATGGGGAAGCATTCCAGACTCACCCTCTTCCCTCCATTGCCAGAACTCAGTTTTAAAGTTATTCTGGCATCCTGTCAGGCAGGAGGGGGTCCCACTGGCACATGGGTCACTTTATGGGTCAATTTGTAATTGTAAAGACATGGGAACCGCCATCATCTTGGACCGGGGGCTTACTCAGTTTCTCAGCAATATCTACTCTCTAAAATGAGAAGAATATGGCCCATCTTGTTTACAGATTTCTCCCCTGTTCCTTCTCCTGATTTCTGACAGCTCTTATCAGATGACTTTTATGTTTATATACTTATATTCATAAGTAAAGGTTGTATGTTGTGCCTAAAAGTTGAACTCATAAATGGCTTTTAATTCTCCCTGGAGCCCAAAGTGTGCCTGAGCCCCGGGCTGTGAGACATGACTTGAGCCCCGGGCTGTGAGACGTGACTTGCCCCTGTGCCGCTCATTCATGATTTGGAGACAGACTAACTTCTAACTCCCACTCTGTTAAGGGTGAAAATCTGTCATTTTAATTTGCTTTTCATATGTACTGTGGCATTTTTGTCCAGCTTTTTGTTTTTCCTGGAGTTTTTATTGCTGTAAGACAATAAAAGAAACATATTGACAAAAGAAACATACACCTTTTATCTTATCATGAAAATCAATAATTTTCTGCCATAATCCTAGCACTGTGGGAGGCAAAGGATTACTTGAGGTCAGGAGTTTCAGACCAGCCTGAGCAGGAGCAAGACCCTGTCTCTACTAAAAATAGAAAAACTAGCCAAGGGTTGTGGCGCCTATAGTCCCAGCTACTCAGGAAGCTGAGGCAAAAGGGTGGCTGGAACCCAAGAGTTTGAGGTTGCTGTAAGCTATAATACCACAGCCCTCTACCCAGAGTGACAAAGTGAGACTCTGCCTAAAAACAAAAAAAAATCAGTTTTCTTATTACCCTATTTGCATTAACCCAATTTTTTTGTTTTGTTTGTTTGTTTTAAGACAGAGTCTTGTTTTATCACCCTCGGTAGAGTGCCATGCTGTCACATAGCTCACCGCAACCTCAGAATCTTGGGCTCAAGTGATTCGTTTGCCTCAGCCTCCCAAGTAGCTGGGACTACAGGTGACTGCCACAATGCCCAGCTATTTTTTAGAGATGGGGTCTCGCTCTGGCTCAGAGCTCCTGAGCTCAGGCGATCTGCCTGCCTCGGCCTCCCAGAGTGCTGAGATTACAGGCGTGAACTACCACGCCCCAGTCTTCTTCTCATTTTTGATAGAGTCTCACTCTGGCACCTAGGCTAGAGTGCTGTGGTGTAGTAGCTCACAGCAACCTCAAACTCCTAGACTCCACCGATCCTCCTGCCTCAACCTCCTAAGTAGCTGAGACTACAGGTGCCTGCAACATAGCCCAGCCAATTTTTCTATTTTTAGTAGAAATGGGGCCTCACTCTTACTCTGGTTGGTCTCAAAATCCTGAGCTCAAAGGACCCACCTGCCTTGGCCTCCCAGACTATTGGGATTATAGGAGTGAGCCACCATGCCTGGCCATGTTTTACTAAAGTAGATGCTTAAATGATATTCTCAGAAAGAATGGATAAGAGACAAATTTTCTGAATTGTAGCTGGTGTCAGGAAAGGGAAATCTGTTTTTCTTTCTTATGAGACAGAGTCTCGAGCTATCCCCGTGGGTGGAGTGCCATGACATCACAGCTCACAGCAACCTCCAACTCTTGGGCTCAAGCGAGTCTCCTGCCTCAGCCTCCCAAGTAGCTGGGACCACAGGCACCCACCACAGTGCCTGGCTATTTTTTGGTTTCAGCCATCATTCTGCGGGCCCAGGCTGGATTCGAACTTGCCACCTTAGGTGTATGTGGCTGGCTCCTTAGCCACTTGAGCCACGGGCACTGAGCCAAAGGAAAGGGAAATCTGAAGGGAAAATCTTTGTTGGGGGGACAGAGTCTAACTATGTTGCCCTCAGTAGAGTGCCATGGTGTCATAGCTCACAGCAACCTCCAACTCTTGGGCTTAGGCAATTCTCTTGCCTCAGCCTCGCTGAGACTACAGGTGCCCGCCACAACACCCAGCTATTTTTTTGTTGCAGCTGTCATTGTTGATTTTAGCTGGCAGCACTCTACTGAGGGTGACAACATAAGACTCTGTCTCAAAAAAAAAAAAAAAAA
>NW_003852556.1:699613-701832 GCF_000181295.1 Otolemur garnettii | reverse complement strand
GCCCAGCTATTTTTAGAGGCTGGTCTCAAACATGTGAGTTCAGGCAATCCACCCAGTTTGGCCTCCCAGAGTGCTAGGATTACATGCCTGAGTCACCATGTTGACCACACACCTGGACTTAAGCATTACAATGGCATTATCGGAGGGAAAACTTAGGTTTGGCCTGTCTTTCCAGGCTTAAGGTAGTTTCCTGGAGAGGCTTGGTGTCCTTGCAGCCAGGTGCCTGATCCACTCCTGCCTGTACCTTGCTTTGGTGCTCCTGGCCATGCTGCCCCCACATTGCCTTCTGTGACCAGGTGACCTTAGGAGGTGGGGCCTGTGGAGGCACTGAAGTCACACAGGCAGAGCTACCTCTCAGTGGGATCAGGCCTGCGAGAGCACCTTCCAGTGTGAGGACACAGGGACAGGTGACATCCATAAACGGGGTGAGGGGGCCTCCCCAGACACAGGATCTGGACTCCTAGCCTCCAGGACTGTGGGGAACAAGTTCCTGTTGTCATGATCACCCAGTTTATGGTACTTTGTCAGAGTATCCTGAACCGCTTAACGAAACATAGTGGAAAAAATTGACGAAGACGGCGGTGGCGGAGCCTGTGGCTCAAAAGGGTGGGGCGCCAAAGGTGGCAGGTTCAAACCCAGCCTCAGCCAAAAATAAACAAAACTGATGAAGACCAAAATAAATGGAGAAGAGAGCTCTAGCACAGGACCAGGAGGTCTAATACTGTTACCATGTTCATTCTCTCCAAATTGATATAGATTCAACCCAATGCCCAGAAAAATTCTAGGCTTTGGTTTTTTTGAGACAAGGTCTTATTTCACACAGGCTAGAATGCAGTGGCATGAACATAGCTCACTGCATCCTCAAACTCCTGGCCTCAGGCAATTCTCCTGACTCAGCTTTCTTCTTCTTCTTCTTCTTTTTTTTTTTCTTTTTAGACAGTCTCATTCTGTCGCCTCCAACTCTTGGGCTTGAGCAATCCTCTTGCCTTAGCCTCTTGAATATCTGGGATTACAGGTATATACCAGCTAGTTTTTCTATTTTTCAACGAGACAGGGTCTTGATCTTGCTCAGGCTGGTCTCAAACTCTTAAGATCATGCAATCCATCCACCCTGGCCTATCAGAGTACTGGGATTACAGGCATGAGCCACTGCACAAGGTCAAAAATATTACTTTTTTCAGTAAGGAATTTTTTTTTTTTATTTGACACAGAGTCTCACTTTGTCACCATTGGTAGAATCTCAAACTCTTGGACTCAAGCGATTCTCTTGCCTCAGCCTCCTCAGTAACTGGGACTACAGGTGCCCACAGCAATACCCAGCTAGCTTTTTAGGGACTGGATCTTGCTCTTGCTCAAGTTGGTCTCGAACTCATGAGCTCAGGCGATCCACCCTCCTCAGCCGCCCCAGTATTGGGATTACATGTGTGAGCCACTGCACCCGGCTCAAATTATTTTCTTAAATCTGCTTTTGAAGGTAAAAGGTTTTTGTTTTTTTCAGTTGTTTTTTTTTTTTGGCTGGGGCTGGGTTTGAACCCGCCACCTCCAGCATGGGACCAGTGCCCTACTCCTTTGAGCCACAGGCGCCACCCCAAAGGTAAAAGGTTTGTTTCTTTTTGTGTGTGTGTATGAATGTTCCTTTTTCAGAAACTTCTAAAAAGAAAACTACCACAATTTTAAGTACTTCAAGGAAGTACTGAAACCCTACCTGTTGTAAGAGACTAACAACATAGCACTTGAGGTGCCCTGTGAGGACACCTCCGAGCAGCTCCTAATAACAATTCAGAAATAGATATTGAAAGTTTGGGGTGACAACATAAGACTCTGTCTCAAAAAAAAAAAAAAAAAAAAAAAGGATGAGGGGATGTTGTGTAACCTTGTAAACCCTGAGGCGGAATCTGTTTAATGTGTACTGTGCTGAGTAATAACATTGCTGATGCTGCTTTTAATGTGTGAATAAAAGTAATAAAGGGAAATAGGAGGGCAGAGCAGGTCTTTGAGGAGATATCCTTGCTGCTCTGGCAGATTGCTCACTTTTCTCTAAATAAAGTGAAACTGTTGATCTGTCATCCACTTCTTTTGGGGGAGGGGGACAGAGTCTCACCATGTCATCCTCAGTAGAGTACTGTGGCGTCACAACCCACAGCAACCTCAAACTTGGGCTCAAGTGATTCTCTTGTTTCATCCTCCCAAGTAGATGGGACTACAGGTGCCCACCACAG
>NW_003852556.1:692481-698725 GCF_000181295.1 Otolemur garnettii | reverse complement strand
GTTGGAGGTTGCTGTGAGCTGTGATAGCACTCTACCCAGGGGGACAGCTTGAGGCTCTGTCTCAAAAAAAAAAAAAAGAAAAAATCGAGGAAATTAAAAAAAAAGTGGAAATGAAGCCAAAACAGGCAGCAGCAAGGGATAGATCTTCAGACAACAAAGTGCAACCAAAAGGGAAAAGAGGAGCAAAGGGAAAGCAGGCCGAAGTGGCTGCCCAGGAAACTAAAGAAGATTCACCTGCAGGATATGGAGAAACTAAAACTGAGACGAGTCCAGCCGCTGATGAGGCAGGAGAGAAAGATGCCAAGTCTGATTAACATCACACACCATGTCTATCAGTTGTCCTTCTCTCCCTTCTTGTTCAATCCCGAGGAATATTTTTTTGTTGTTGGGACAGAGTCTCGCTATGTTGCCCTCAGTAGAGTGCTGTGGTGTCACAGCTCATAGCAACTTCAAATCTTGGGCTTAAACGATTCTCTTGCCTCAGCCTCAGACTACAGGTGCCTGCCACAACACCTGGCTATTTTTGTTGCTGTTGCTTTTTTTTTTTTTGCACAGTTTTTGGCCGGGGCTGGGTTTGACCCCGCCACCTCTGGCATATGGGGCTGACACCCTACTCCTTGAGCCATAGGCACTGTCCTTTGTTGTTGTTGCCAGGTTTGAACCGTCCAGCCTCAGTGTATGTGGCTGGCGCCCAACCCACTGAGCTATGGGAGCCACCCACAGGAATATTTTTATTAACTACTTTGTAAATGCAAGATTTTTAGTAGCTCTAGAAACATTTTTAAGAAGGAGGGAATCTCACCTCATCCCATTTTTTAAATTTTTAAAATTTTTTAAGAGGTGAAATCATTCACTGATTATTTATTTTGGGGTACAATCAGAAAATAGTACTTGTTGAATTATGGGAGACTTTGTCTTGGGTGTTGGCTTAACATTGCATAGATGGGGTTACTTTTTATATTCTATAATACAAAGCTTACTAAATGGCAATATGGAATCCCAGTCCTGCATTTAACATTGTGAATATTCTGAATTACTTCTATTCCCATGTTGTTTTTTTAGTAGAATTGTTTCCTAAAGAAAACCACTCTCAGCTCGGTGCTGATAGCTCAAGTGGCTAAGGCACCAGTCACATACACCAGAGCTGCCGGGTTTGAATCCAGCCCGGGCCTGCCAAAACAACAATGACTACTACAACCAAAAAATAGCTGGGCGTTGTGGTGGAGGCCTGTAGTCCCAGCTACTTGGGAGGCTGAGGCAAGAGAATCACTTAAGCCCCGGAGTTGGAGATTGCTGTGAGCTGTGACACCATGGTACTCTACTGGGGGCGACATAATGGAACTCAGTCTCAAAAAAAAAAAAAAAAAGAAAGAAAGAAAAGAAAACCACTCTCATGATCATGGCTCTCTGTGTCAGCATTGTGTACACGCTGTAACATCTTTGGCTGTGGTGCTCCTGTTTTCCTAATAACTTTGTCACTGTGCTATGAAGGACTAAAAATCTGTGTGTAGCATATATGGTAATAAAGTGTGAATTGGTGGGACTTATGTTACAGCTTACCAACATTTGAAGATACTGGTACTTGATAGCCTCTTAAGGAAAATTTGCCTCTGAATTTTAATCTAGAAATTCATAGAGTAACTGTTTATTTTTATTTTTTATTTTTTTGAGACAGAGCCTCAAGCTGTTGCCCTGGGTAGAGTACTGTAGCATCACAGCTCACAGCAACCTCCAACTCCTGGGCTCAAGTGAGTCTCCTGCCAGCACCTCCCAAGTAGCTGGGATTACAGGCACCTGCCACATCACCTGGCTATTTTTTGGTTGCAGTGTCATTGTTGTTTGGCGGGCCCAGGCTGGATTCAAACCCGCCAGCTCAGGTGTACGTGGCTGGTGCCTTAGCCGCTTGAGCCACAAGCATCGAGCAGAGTAACTGTTTAAAAAAGAATTACAATAAATGGCTTTTTAGATTTTAGGTACATATGTTAAAAACTGTGTAAAAATTGAAATGTCTGTACTGATGCTTAACACAACCAATAAAATTTCAACTACAAAAAAAAGGAAATTGTAATATAGCATGTATTAATACGGAACTCTTAGTTGTATATATTAGAAACAGGCTCTGTTTGATCTAAGCAGAAAAATAATGTACTGAAAGGACTCTGAGTAGCTTACACTTTCCAGAAGAATGCAGATTAACTCCAAGGACACAGGCACATACAAGTAAGCAGTCAGTGTGTGCTTGGCTAAACACACGATTCGAACCCAGACTAAGTGAAGACCTGGGTAGTGTCAGCACCTCAGTGCTACCTTCAGAAAGTCCACTTTGCTACTGCTCTAGCCCCTGCCACCAGCAGACATCAGATTCTCAGGGTGGGAGTGGGGGTTCTTTGCATATACCAGCCCTGACTCAGCCTAATAGGCTCAACTCTGGCGAAGTCCCTTCCTGGCTGCCAGGAAGGCCAGGAAAGAGGCCATCTGTTTTTTCAGCATCTGCAGGAGGCTCTGCCCACCACCAATTTTCACAGGATAGAAAGAGGTTCAGAGGCTGGAAAGCACAATTCTTGGATCTTTTTGTTTCTGTGTTTAAGAGTATTTGGTAGTTTTTCAACATCAGAATGTTCAGAGAAAAGGGAAATATTTTACAATTTCTCCAATTATGTTTGAATTCAGTAACTTTATAGGAACAACACAGGCTCAGTTAGCATTTTTTTTTTTTGAGACAGAGCCTCAAGCTATCCCCCTGGGTAGAGTGCCATGGCCTCACAGCTCACAGCAATCTCCAACTCCTCAGTTCAAGCGAGTCTCCTGCCTCAGCCTCCCAAGTAGCTGGGACTACAGGCGCCCACCACAGTGCAGGCCATTTTTTGGTTGCAGCCATCATTGTTGTTTGGCAGGCCCGGGCTGGGGATTTGAACCTTAGGTGTATATGGCTGGCGCCTTAGCCACTTGAGCCACAGGCGCCGAGCTGTCAGTTAGCATTTTTGCATTTTGGAAAATAACAAATGTTGACAAATTGCTGTTCATGAGCTATATCACAAAAAAAGTATAAATGGAGCCCAGATCTGATGCTTTTTCTGCTCTCCACCTGGATGGGCCTCAGCTTCCCTATGGTTGTGGACAGGACTCCACCTAAAGGGTGCTGTTCAAGCTCATCCCTAGATGGAATGGCAAAACACAAAAGATCCAAAACAATCCTGAATAGATTAATCTGAATTATCATCAAATCTACTCTTTACTAAGAACTCCCTTCTGGCCTTGACAACAGTTGACAGAACAAAACCAGCTCTTGGCTTTGTCCCAGGGCCACCTGCTCCCTTCTGCTTGAAGGCCTGTTCCCCTTCTTCTTGCCTACCCATCATACATTGGAAGTTGGAGAAGGAAAGGGAAGCTGGGCATGAAGAAGTGACAGGAAGAAGTCAAAACCTCTGAAAAGCAAATATAACTCCTAAGAAAAAAGCCACAAGAATCAAAAGCCACACCTCAAGTGGCTTAGGGCCCATTTCCTGAGGAGGTGGGATTCAAGCAGCAGAGAAGGATCAGAAAGGAAAAGAGGGAGAAGGCATCTATTCATGTAAATCATCACATCTGCAAAAAAGTAGAGGCAGGTAAGAATAGACAAGCTTGAGGCAGAGCATGGGACAACGGGGAGAAAATGGAAGAATGAGGCAGATTGCCCTTGATGGGAAGGCAGGCTCTGGTTCTCGCCTGCAGACCACAGGGAATGAGCCACATGGAGGGTCAGGACCCTAGGAAGGTCCTAGGAGCAGTAAGTCTTTGATTTGTTTTTCTGCAGAATGTTTGAGTTGGAGTTGGTGAGTGTTCTGAATCTTTTGATAAACGCTCTCCTCCATTCTGATAACGCACTTTAGGACACAGTGTGGTAATCATTGTGAACTCTGAACTTCTTTCAAACTAAGATTTTGTGTGGCATGAAATTCTGTACTTTGGGGCGACGCCTGTGGCTCAAAGGAGTAGGGCACCGGCCCCATATACTGGAGGTGATGGGTTCACAACAAGCCCCAGCCAAAAACTGCAAAAAAAAAAAAAAAAAGAAAGAAAGAAAAAGAAATTCTGTCCTTTGTAGTATTAAAAACTTGTTTTACACCATGAAATTGTAATATTCAGTATGTTTGTTTGAAACATCTCTCCTACTTTCTAACCTCCCCCTTCCAGCCTCCCTGAAGAGCAATAACTAGAAAAATGTCAAGTTAAAAACTCTAGGGTCTCAGGTAACTACCTAATCCTACTGTAGTGGACAAAACAATTTTTTTTCTTCTTTTTTTTTTTTTTTTGAGACAGTCGCACTTTGTTGCCGGGTAGAGTGCTGTATCGTCATAGCTCATAGCAACATCAAACCTTTGGGCTTAAGTGATTCTCTTGCCTCAGCCTTCCAAGTAGCTGACTACAGGAACCTGCCACAATGCCTGGCTATTTTGAGACAGGGTCTTGCTCTGGCTCAGGCTGGTCTCAATGTGCTCTGGCACACCTCCTCGGCCTCCCACCGTGCTGGGATTACAGGTGTGACCCACTGTACCCCGCCAGCAAAAACAATTTCTTTCCTTTCCCTTTTTAGGTTCTTCAGCTGAGACAGTCTTGGGAACTAACATGAAACATTAAGTCCCTGGCCCCCACAGCTAACTGTTGAATGGACCCCTCTTGGCTGAGAGGAATTCCAGAAATACCCTAAAGGTGCATGGTGGACGAGTAGATGTGAAGTCAGACACACCTTGCTACCCCTACTTCCCTTCTTGGAGATGTCCTTGTAGCTTATTAGCAGATCAATAACCACACCTACAGGTATAGGTCTGGGGGACTTGTCTCCATGTCCAACCTTTTGGACCAAACCAATGTACCACACATGTACTAATTTATAACTTAACTTCACTTGTTAAATCCCGTCTCCTTGAAATGTATGAAACCAAACTAACTCCACCACCAGGATGATTCAGGGTTCACAAGGTTCACCCATTCAAGGCTGGAAAGGGGACCCCAGTATTCCTAGGCTTGGGCAATTTCATGAAGGGAACGCCCTGAGCTGGAGGGACAGCATTCATTCCTTTGTCAATAACACTCATCAACTTTGAAACCGCTTCTATTTGCCAAGTCCCAGCCATGTGTAATTCTCAAGACCTAACCCCCCACATAGAGCCGACCTACAGACACCCCTTCTTTACTCTTCCAGAAGCTCTGGTGCTTTTTACTTAGGTAGCCCTTTCTAATAAAATCCTATCTGGTGCTTTTTATTTCTGTATCCCTTTCTAATAAAATCCTATCTTACCATTGATCTGTCGTCTGTGGATTCATTCCTCAAATTCTGAGACCAGGAACCTACTTTCTGGTAACAGCCAGACCACTTGCTCAAGGATTCTCCGGCATGGCTCTCCAAGCCACAGTCGGTCACACATACTACACAGAATAACTTTAAGTGGTTTTATTTGGTTTAGATTCTCTTCCCTTGACACTGTCGTGAAGACAAAATTAAACAAACAGAAGTTTATTAAATACGTGTTACCCATCACCTGAGAGGTCTCAGTTCAAGAATATTTCTTTCTTAAGCTAGGAGCCTAGGGACTGCTTCAACAGGTTAACAAAGAGCCATGAATCCTCTATACTGACTTAAAAGGAGTCTCTAAGCCTCCAGGAGCCGGGAAAATGCGGGAAGGTTACATTCACCGGGAAAGTAACGCCACTAGGGGCGGGCGCGAGGCCTTCTGCCCACTCTGACGCCCGCGCGGGACCCTAACTGGACTGGGGCATCCCTGCACTTTCCCCTCCAGCCGGGCCGGCGGGGCGCCATCTTCCCTCCCACAGGGAAAGGACAGGCTCCTCGCCGCGGATGAGCAGCCCGGGCCGCGGGTCAGGAGGGCCGGGCCTCTGAGCGGTGGGAGGGCCCAGCCGCGCTCCGCCCTCCGCACTTTCTCCGAGCACTTTCCCCTCGGCGGTTCCTCTCTTTCCTTTCCCAGGGACCCAACCTAATTCACTTTCTTGCGCCAGCGGTAACCCAAGCTGCGGCCCCGCTGGATCACATGGGACAGCGGTCACGTGCCGCGCGGGGTTACCAGCCGAGGTGGGCGCCGGACGCCGGGGGTTCTTGAGTAGCGGGCCGCGGCCCCGTGCGCGCTCTCGCGAGATCCGAGGTGTCACGTGACCGCCGGGCGCGGCGCAGCTCACGTGACAGGCGCTGCTGGTCGCGGGGTCTCTTTCGAGCCGGCGCCGCAGCGGTAGGGCCTTCTAGAGTCGGTGG
>NW_003852556.1:688881-692362 GCF_000181295.1 Otolemur garnettii | reverse complement strand
GGCGGCCGCTGCTCCTGCTGCTGCTCGGTGAGGGGTCGGGGCCGGGCCTGGGACTAGGGGTGTGAGAGTCAGAGTGGGGGGCTTTGGGGGAGCTGGGGGCTGCGAGACGGATGGGGCTGTAGAGGGGGTCGGGACTAAGGGACAGGACGGGTCCGAGGCTGCGGGTCCTGCCAGCGGAGGGTTTTTCTGGGGGCGTGCGGGCGGCAGAGCCCGCGGACAGTGGCTCAGGGGCCGGCCCAGCAGCCCAGCGGGGTCCATGAGGTCTCCCCGAGGACCTGGCTCCTTTCTCGGGTCTAGTGTTCGCGCTTAGTCCCTGAGCCCTTTTTTTTCCTGCTGTGTGGAGTTTGGGGGTCCCAGGGGGTTAGTGGCTGCTGTCCGGACGGCTGTTGTCTGCCCGTTTACTTCTCTGGCAAGTGGAGCCGGCGAGGTCGCACGGCCGAAGGCGGCGGGGACTGAAGTAGTCTCAGTCTGGCTGGGGGTGACCTCGGTCGAGCGCATCCCGATGTGGGTATTGCCCAGGAGAAAATGGACAGGGCGGCGCGGTACCAGCTCGGTACTTGGACTTTACGCCTCTTTGAGTGCGGCACGGCAGTACACGTATGTGAATTCCCGTTTATGTTAAGGTGGTGTGAAGTTATGGCTGACATGTTAACGAGATTCCGTGGCAACCGAAACAAGGCAAAACTAGGCTTTGGGTTTGCGGGAGCAACGCTCATTTCTAGCGAGCAGCATTAAAAGACCGGTTTCTGGGAGTGCGCGGCGGGAGTCGCTCTGCAGACCTTTGGCGGGCCGGGAACTGGGGCCTCCTAAATGGAGGCATTTAGTGCTCTTTTTGTCTTAGTAGGGAAGAGCAATACACGCTGTCCCTCAAACGGTGTCAGTGGAGGCCCTCGGGGAACCTCTCTATGACATTCTTTTCCGTCGCACCTCTAAGGTATTGTCAGAAAATAGGAAGATTTATCTGAAGTGCCAGGATCAGAAAGATGATACAGGATAAAGTCGGTGGGAGTTAAACAGAGATACAAACCCCGGACTCCAGTACACACCCGGGTTGTCCGCATGGCCGGCCATGGTCTGCCCATTTACACTTATCTGGGAAGTGGAGCCGGGGAAGGTCACAGGGCTGAAGGGGATTCTTTTAAGTTTAATCTCTTAAGTCCCAGGCAACTCTAAAATGCTGTTATTGTGATTAAATAGATTTTAGTCCACTTTTTGCCTTGAGTGTGTAAAAATACTTTTGAACTGAACAAGTGACATGGATAAACTTTTTTTCTTTGAGACAGTTTCACTTTGTCATTCTCTGTAGAGTGTTTGGTGTCATAGCTCACAGCTCCAACTCCTGGGCTCAAGAGATTCTCTTGCCTCAGCCTCCCGAGTAGCTGGGACTACAGGTGCCCACTACAGTGCCGGGCTGTTGTTTGGTTGTAGTTGTCATTGCTGTTTAGCAGGCCTGGGCTGGGTTCTAACCCACCAGTTACAGTGTGTGTGGCTGAGCTACAGGCGCCAAGCCAACACCCGGCTATTTTTAGGTTCAGAGAGATGGGGTCTGCCTCTGGCTCTGGCTCTGGCTCAGGCTGGTCTCCAACCTGTGAGCTCAGGCAAACCACACATCTTGGCCTCTCAGAGTAGATAAACTTATTTTAGTAGTAAACTTGAAGCCTTGCTCAGGCCTTGTGATGCTGCACAGCAGCAGGTGTAGTGAGTTAGTTTTTAAGTAAAAAAAAATTTTTTTTTTTGAAACAGAGTCTTCGTCACCCTTAGTGGAGTGCTATGACATCATAGCTCACAGCAACCTCAAACTCTTGGACTCAAGGAGCCCTCTTACCTCAGCCTCCTGAGTAGTTGGAACTACAGGTGGTCACCACAGTGCCCATCTAATTTTTAGAGATGATATCTTGTCCAGGCTCCTCTTGAACTTGTGAGCTGAGGCATTCCACCCACCTCTGCTTCCCTGAGTGATAGGATTACAGCTGTGAGGCGCCTGACCTGGCTTAAAACTCACTTTTATTTTAAAAATCCATAATTTTTCAATATTGTAATAGTTTACATAATTAACTTTTTAATGTTAAAAAGTTGTGTCTTTTAAGTTTTATATTAGAATTTCACTTAAAAAGAAGATCTTTTGACAACTGGGATTTGGGTGTACTTAAAATTTAATGTGCAACTTCACCAAAAAGAATCTTTTCTAAAACAAAATTCTGACTTTAAATTACTAATTTCTTCTATGTTAATGATTAGGAATTGCTTAAAGCCACTGTAAGTTTCTTTTTTTTTGAATACTTGGTAGCAAATGCAGAAATTATGAACTGAATTTTTGTTTTGACTCATGGAGTTAAGTGTAATTGTGCAATGTGACCCTTAAACCCTTGATGTCAACTGCATGACCTCCTTCCCTTTCCAAATGAACTGTCGCTTCAGAAGTTTGACAAGTTTTATAGTAATTAATATTACCCTTGGTTGTGAGAGTTCCACTTAAGTGGGTGGAAGGCCAAAGTCTTCACTGGATTTGAGCTCAGAGCGTTTTGGTGGCCTTCTAACTTGGGATTTATCTTTACGTTAGACCCACCTGGACATGTTTGCCTCCCTTCTCTGTGTAGTCTCAGGACTTCATTGCACAATGCTTCTGCACCACAGCATTGGATCAGCTGTACTGTGGTGGTTTTTGTGTGTGTATTCCCTTGCATAACGTGTAAGTGGTAGCACATAAATGAAACATCCAATTTTATAGCACTTGTAGGTGTGCCTCAAAGTCTTTTAAAAGTCATTAATTAAATTGTTTTCAGAAGAAGTTCAAAGCGTAATAAGTATATTCTTTTTTTAACTCTTTTTTTTTTTGATCAACATATTTAAGTGTGCTGCAGAAGTTTAACATAGGTTGAAGTGTGCCATGAGATAAAAAAGGTTGATAAACTGCTCTAGAGGTTGAGTGCATGGGGTATGGGATGAAATCTTAGTCTCTCTCTCTCATTTTTTTGTTTTTGTTTTCTTTTTTCCAGACAGAGTCTCACTCTGTTACCCTGAGGAGAGTGTCCTGGTGTCATATAGCTCACAGCAACCTCAAACTCCTGGGCTCAAGGGATCCTCTTGCCTCAGCCTCCTGAGTAGCTGGGACTATAGGCATGCATCACCACACCAACTGGTTTTTCTGTTTTTAGAAAAATAGGGTCTCAATCTTGCTTGCTCAGGGTGATCTTGAACTCCTGAGCTCAAGGAATCCACTTTTGGCCTCCCAGAGTGCTAGGATTATAGGCATGAGCCACTGTGCCCAGTCACCTTAGTCTTCTTTTTTCATGTTTAATCCTTCATAGCTGGTTGTGCATCAGTGGTTAAGAAGAAATACACTAGATTTAAAAGAAGCCAAGATAGGCTCAGTGCCTGTAGCTCACGTGGCTAAGGCGCCAGCCACATACACCCAAGGTGGCGGGTTCAAATCCAGCCCGGGCCCGCCAAACAACAATAATAACTGCAACCAAAAAATAGC
>NW_003852556.1:684181-688170 GCF_000181295.1 Otolemur garnettii | reverse complement strand
TGTACGTGGCTGGCGCCTTAGCCGGTTGAGCTATAGGCGCCAAGCCAGAAATGAATATTTTAAAAAGATATTTACTTGAGGCTTGGCACCTGTGGCTTGAGCGGCCAAGACACCAACCATATACACCTGAGCTGGCGGGCTCGAATCCAGCCTGGGTCTGCCAAACGACGACAGCTGCAACCAAAAAGTAGCCAGGTGATGTGGCGGGTGCCTGTAGTACCAGCTACTTGAGAGGTAGAGGCAGGAGAATCACTTGAGCCCAGGAGTTGGAGGTTGCTGTGAGCTGTGATGCCATAGCACTCTACCCAGGGCGACAGCTTGAGGCTCAGTTTAAAAAAAAAAAATGTTTACTTGGATGGCGCCTATCACTCAATGGGTAGGGTGCTGGCCACATACATGAAGGCTGATGGGTTGCAGCCCAGCCTGGGTCTGCTAAAGCAACAATGACAACTGCAACCAAAAAATAGCCAGGTGTTGTGGTAGGTGCCTGTCACCCTCGGTAGAGTGCTGTGGCATCACAGCTCATAGCAACCTCCAACTCTCGGGCTTAAGTGATTCTCTTGCCTCAGCCTCCCAAAGCTGAGACTATAGGTACCTGCCACAATGCCTGGCTATTTTTTGGAGATGGAGTTTTGCTCTAGCTCAGGCTGGTCTCCAACTCCTGAGCTCAGGTAATCCACCTGCCTTGGCCTTCCAAGTGCTGGGATTATAGGCATGAGCCACTGAGACGGCTTACTTGTTTCTTTTTAAAAATGTATTTATTTACTTTTGAGACAGAGTCTCAGTCCGTCACCCAGGCCAGAGTGCTGTGGCATCATCCTAGCTCACAGCAAACCTCTATCTCCTAAGCTCAAGTGATCCTCCTGCCTAAGCCTCCCAAGTAGCTAGGAGTAATGGGTACCTGGCTAATTTTTTCTATTTTTAGTAGAGATGGGGTCTCACTGTTGCTCAGGCTGGTTTCAAACTCCTGAGCTCAGGAGATACTCACACCTGAGCCTCACTAAACCATTGTGCCCAGCCTTATTTTATTGCCTTTTTTTTTTTTTTTTTTGAGGCAGAGTCTCACTTTGTCACCCTCAGGAGAGTGCCATGGTTTCATAGCTCACAGCAACCTCCAACTCTTAGGCTCAAGCAATTCTTTTGCCTCAGCCTCCTTAGTAGTTGGGATTACAGGTGCCTTGCCACGTGCCCCAGCTATTTTCTTTTTCCTTGTTTAGCAGGCCCTGGAAAGGTTTAAACTCACCAGCCCTGGAACATGTGGCCAGCACCCTAACTGCTGAGGTACCGGTGCCCAGCCCCTTATTTTTTGAGACAAGGTCTAGCTCTGTCACCAGGGCTAGAGTGCAGTGGCTTCATCACAGCTTACTGCAGCCTAAGCTCTTGGGGGGCTGGAGTGATCCTCCTCCTTCAGCTTCCCAAATAGCTGGGACTGCGGGTGCCACCACTACACTTGGCTACCTTTTTTATTTTTTATGGGTATGGGGTTTCACTCTTGCTCAAGCTAGTCTAGAATTCTGGGCCTTTAAATTGCTAGGATTATAGGCACAAGCTACATACCCAGCTGAAAATTCATTTTTTAAAATAAATTTATTGACTTCTTCCTTCAGTTGGTAATCTCTTTAATGTCGAAGGCAAGTGATTCCTGACTTGTAGCATATTCCTTTACCTACCAGCTGCATGGTCTATTTTTTATTATTTTTTTTTTTTGAGACAAGACAGAGTCTTAAGCTGTTGCCCTGGGTAGAGTGCTGTGGCATCATAGCTCACAGCAACCTCCAACTGTTGAGCTCAAGTGATCTTCTTGCCTCGGGTTTTCTATTTTTAGTTGAGATGGGGGAGGGGGTATCTTGATTTTGTTCAGGCTGGTCTTGAACTCATGAGCTGAAGCTCCACGTGCCTCAGACTCCCGGAACACTGGGATTACAGGTGTGAGCCACCGCCCAGCCTTCTGCATAGTTTAGACAGGGCATGTGCACTGCAGGTAGGCCGTGGACTGGTTCTGTTAGAAAACTCATTTCTAGACCTGCTTCCACACCACTTGCCAACTTCATGGCTTTGAGCAGGTAGCCGTCTTGCAATAGTGACTGTGAGGCTGTCACAGTAGTTAAATTATTGTAAAGTGCTTAGAACAGTGCTTGGCATAAACTAAGTGCATTAAAATGCTTGTTAAGTACCTTTTTTTTTGAGACAGAGCCTCAAGTTGTCACCCTGGGTAGAGTGCTCTGGCATCACAGCTCACAGCAACCTCCAACTCCTGGGCTCAAGCGATTCTCCTGCCTCAGCCTCCCAAGTAGCTGGAACCACAGGCACCCACCATAATTCCTGGCTATTTTTTAGTTGCAGCCCTCATTGTTTGGTGGGCCAGGGCTGGATTTGAACCCGCCAGCTCAGGTTTTATAGGTATGTGACTGGTGCCTTAGCCGCTTGAGCCACAGGTGCCGAGCCTAAGTACCTTTTTTTTAGACAGTTTTTCTTGGTGCCCTTGGTAGAGTGCCATGGCGTCATAGGTCACAGCAACCTTGCAGTCTTGGGCTGGAGCAATCCTCTTGCCTCAGCTTCCCAAGTAAGTAAAGTAAGTAGCTGGGACTACAGGCACCCCCACAACGCCTGGCTACTTTTTTTTTTTTTTTCTTTTTTGCAGGTGTGAGCCACCTGCCTGGCCTACTGCTTGTTAAATACTTTTTTGATACTTTGTGTCAGCCACTGAGGATTACATGATGAACTTGATAAATACAGAGTAGAATGTGTGAAAACAGCTTGAGCCTGTGTCAGTGCTGTGTGCCCCTGGTGGCCTCCTCACTGGTTGCTCTGCAGCCCTGAGGTCTCAGTGGTCTTGATTCCTGTTCCCAGGTGTGTTGCGGCTGCTCGGGTTGGATGGCTAGTAATGGTGTGGGAGCCACAGTGCACTTGTTTCAGAGCATAGGACTCATATAAATGGCTGTGTTTGAAGGAATAAGTCCAGGTCACTCCTTTATATGATCCTTTGAGGAATGACTGTGTCTGAGGGAAGGGCTGCATGGGCGTGAGCTCCACCAGGGAGCTGAGGGTCAGGGGTGCCACTAGCAGCTACTCTCTCATGCTGTGACAGTTGCCAACTTGCCAGAATCATTTCAACTCATCAGTTGCTGCTGTTGGTGGAATTTTGAAAGAACTTCTAACCACTAGCTTGCATACTACAGTTGTGTCTCTTTAACTGTGTAATCTGATGCTTTTATAGATAATTTCTCTCTCTTTTTTTAATTGAGACAGAGTGTCACTTTGTTGCCCTTGGTGGAGTGCCACGGCATCATAGCTCACAGCAACCTCCAACACTTGGGCTCAAGCTATTCTCTTGCCTAAGCCTCCCAAGTAGCTGGGACTATAGGCGCCTGCCACAACGCCTGGCTATTTTGTTTCGTTTTAGCAGGCCCTGGCCACGTTCAAATCCACCAACCCTGGTGCATGTGGCCGACACCCTAACCACTGAGCTATGGGCACCCAGCCTAGACATTTTCTCTTAACCAACATAGGCTTTTGGTGATAAGTTTCTTATTTTAATTTTAATGCAGAATTTCTGGTCCTCTCCAGTATAACCTGTGGCATATAGTGCAGCTGAAGCTTACTTTAAATACATTTTAGTAATACTTCTGTTGTCATTTGGAAGTGCAGCCCCTCAGCATATTTACTAAATAAAAAAGTTGTATGATTATGAAATACTTCCTAATAAAATGTTTTGGGTTGTCAGAAGGTTTGTTGTTGTTTTTTTTTTTAATTGATTTGGGAAACGTTTACGGGCGGCTAAGTGTGTGCTTTCACAGGGTGTCCTGCTTGTGCCTACAGGGATGTGAGCTCTGAGAGCTCCCAGCTAAGGTGGCCTGGGCCAGGCAGGCAGCCCCACGGCCGTCCTCAGTGCTTCTGTGTGCACTTGCCATGTCTGCTGCCTCGCTCACCTGCAGGCATCTCAGCGGTAGCTCCTGTGCAGTCATCCTTCACAGACAGGAATGAGGATT
>NW_003852556.1:680475-683223 GCF_000181295.1 Otolemur garnettii | reverse complement strand
GAGGCAGAGTCTCAATATGTTGCCCTGGGTAGAGTGCTGTGACATCATAGCTCACAGTAACCTCAAACTCTTGGGCTTAAGTGATTCTTTTGCCTCAGCCTCCTGAGTAGCTGGGACTACAGGCACCTACCACAACTTCTGGCTGTTGTTTTTATTGCAGTTGTCATTGTTTAGCAGCAGGCCTGGGCTGGGCTCGAACCCTCCAGCTTCAGTGTGTGTGGCCAGCACCCTACTCACTGAGCTACGAGTGCTGAGCCAGAGAATAGGATTCTAAAAGAAAAGTTGAGTGACTTTTCTTTTGGTATGTTGCCTGCAGTTTGCTTGAGTCATATTTACCCTTAGAGTGATAGATTAGAATGCAGGCATGTGAATGTCATTGGAGGACGTGCTCATGCAGGTGGCATATCAGATCCAGATGCTTGTGTGGCGCCTGTGGCTCAAGTAGTAGGGCGCTAGCCCCATATACCGGGGGTGGCAGGTTCAAGCCCAGCCCCGGCCAAAAATGCAAAAAAAAAAATCAGATGGCTTGCTGGAAGGGTGTGTGCATGGTTTGTAGCAGAGACAAGGGACAGCATGTTGTTTCGCTACCCAATAGTGGCTTGTTTATTTTTGCCAGTCTCTAAAAGAACTATGTAGTAAAGCACACTCTTTGTGAAATCACCAAGTTCTCTACTGTATTGATCAGCTTACATTTGCTGCTAAACATTTTTTAATCAGGGCAGTGAAACATGAAGAAGCCAGTGACCACTGTTAAGCTGGAAGGCCCACGAGCTTCCAGACTGTCCCTTTACTTCAGGATGCGTCTAGGTAGGTGGAGTAATGTGCGTGCGGCTTCATAGCCATGTTCAGGTTATGTGGAATCACTGTGCTTTGATGACTTTCTGAAATTGGGTAAAGAGCTAAGATCTCAGAGTCCATGGTGTTTCTCACTGCACCACTACTCTGTGAGAAGTAAAAACTGCAGTGACAGATACTGCCAGCTCTCTCACTGATTTTTGCAGAAGACCAGCAGTTAGGGTGAGGGATGCATTCAAGGCTCCCCAGGGGAGACCTGGAGCATAGTGTGCTTAGGCTGGACCAGAGCCTGGCATGTACCTTCCTGGTGAGGATCCTAAAATAGAGCACTGGATAGCTGTAGGCGTGGGTGGGCAGGCTGATCAGAAGGGCTTAGTGATCACAATTTCAGAATAGTAGCCAGGAGGGGCAGAGCCCCAGGTGACCCACCCTGCACAATCCACTTGTCTAGTTCTGTAGTGGTTTACGTAACACTGTGGAATCCTCTAATAAATTCCATTACTGACTTGGTGCCTGTAGCTAAGTGGTTAGGGCACTAGCCACATACACTGGGGCTGGTGGGTTCGAACCTGGCTGGTGCCTGCTAACCAACAATGACAACAAAAAAGCCAGGCATTATGGCAGGAGCTTGTAGTCCCAGCTACTTGGGAGGCTGAGGCAAGAGAATCGCTTAAGTCTAAGAGTTTGCTGTGAGCTGTGATGCCATGGTACTCTGTGAGGGTGACATAGTGCGACTCTGTCTCAAAAAAAAAAAAAAAATTCCATTACTGCTACAGCTGTAGAAAATGAAAGTACCCAGTTGTATTTTCAAAAAGGTATCTGATGATCACTGTCTTTCCTGGAATTGGCAGGCCTCCTGCACGGTGCACTGGCAGTGTTTGTGGTGAAAAATGGCAACGGGACAGCTTGCATAATGGCCGAATTCTCAGCTGCCTTCCAGATGAACTACGACACTAAGAGCGGCCCTAAGGTAGGAGACACAGGGCACTTTTTGCTCTCTTTGGGGTATGTGTGAAGATGATTTCAAATAACCCTTAGAGAAACAACCCCAATGTAAAGCAGCTCTTTTCGAGTATGCATTTTCCTTCTAGGATCTTCAGTGATCTGTGCTGTTACGTGTGCAGAGGCTGCTGTCTCAGTCTCCTGGAATTGGCAGGCCATTTGTATTTTGTCACTGTTTTATCATATACATTTTTTTTTGGTTTTCTTCCTGAGTATCTTTTACAATCACAATGCGATGCTTCAGTTTATTAACCACCATAATTTGTTTAACTGCTCTCCTATTCCTAAGTTGGTAGTTGGTACATTTTCTTATATTCTTTTTCATGCCCAATAAGTAGCTCTATGAATACAGATTTTTTTATGTGCAGAATTTACTTTAGATAAATTATATACTCCAATAAATGTATGTGTGTGTGTGTACATATATATATAATAAACAGGTTGATATAGATGCTAGTTTGATTAAAATGTTCATTAATAGTTTCTTTAAAATAATAATAATAACTTTGTCTCGGCTGGTCACGGTGCCTCACGCCTGTTATCCTAGCACTCTGGGAGGCCAAGGTGGGTAGATTGCTTGAGCTCATGAGTTCGAGACCATCCTGAGCCAGAGTGAGACCTCATCTGTAAAAATAGCCAGTGGGCACCTGTAGTCCTAGCTGCTTCGGAGGCTGAGGCAAGAAAATCCCTTGAGCCCAAGAGTTGGAGGGTGCTGTGAGCTTTGCTGCCATAGCACTCTACTGAGGGCGTCTAGAGTGAGACTCTGTCTCAAAAAAAAAATAAAAATAAAAATAAAACAAAATAAAATAACTTTATTTCTATAGGATAGGTAAAACTTTCTGTAGTTTTTAGATTTCTAACAAATAAGTACCATGCTTTTATTGTATTTTTCCCATGTTAATTACCTCTTAATAGACATTACACATACTCATTCTATTTTTTTTTTTTTTT
>NW_003852556.1:677785-679689 GCF_000181295.1 Otolemur garnettii | reverse complement strand
CTTGAGCCCAGGAGTTGGAGGTTGCTGTGAGCTGTAATGCCACGGCACTCTACCCAGGGGGACAGCTTGAGGCTCTGTCTCAAAAAAAAACAAAAAAACAAATTGTCTCAAGATATAAATACTTGTCTGAGTACTTTTTATTTAATTTCTACTCACTTTTTGGAGAGTTTGACTTTGGTGGTTGAATTCTGGTTTTTTGGAGACAGAGTCTCACTTTGTCGCCCTTGGTAGAGTACCGTGGTATCATAGCTCACAGCATCCTCAAACTCTTGGGCTCAAGTGATTCTCTTGGCCTCAGCCTCCCATAGTGCTGGAATTACAGGCATGAGCCACTGTGCTTGGCCAGGTGGTTGGATTTTAAAATAATCATTTTGTTATACTGTGTTTTACAAATGAGATTGTTTGTATGCTGTTATATGCTTTATTATTTCACAAAACACATCTTTGTCACCTCATCTATTTGTTTGTATTTTAAAGACCATGCTAGTGGCCTAAAAACTATGACTTTACCATGTTTCATTTAACTCACCCAGTTCTTTTTTTTTGGAGACAAAGTCTTAACTCTGTCACCTTGTGTGGAGTATTGTACTCAGCCTAGTTCACAGCAACCTCATACTCTGGGCTCAAGTGATCTTACTCCCTCAGCTTTTTGAGTAGCTGAGACTACAGGCACCCAACACAACACTTGGCTAGTTCTTGAGTAGAGGCAAGGTCTCACTCTGGCTGATGCTGGTCTCAAACTCCTGAGGTCAAGTGATCCACCTACCTCAGCCACTCAGAGTGCTGGGATTACAAGCATGAGCTGCACTAGACCTGGCCCATGCTATTCATTTTGATGGACAATTAAGGTGGTTTTCTGGTTGTTTATTTTGCTTACAAATAATAAATTCAGACGGTTGTGCAG
Organism: Otolemur garnettii; assembly: GCF_000181295.1. Taxonomy (NCBI): domain Eukaryota; kingdom Metazoa; phylum Chordata; class Mammalia; order Primates; family Galagidae; genus Otolemur; species Otolemur garnettii. The sequence goes on along the minus strand of NW_003852556.1, from coordinate 678,785 downwards.
TAAACACTTCCCTTGTTTAAAGACATGTTCTTTCAAAAAACATTTTTATGGCAAAATAGTTGTGCTAGTTTTTTTTTAAGTATAAGTATATAGCTTGCTCTGAAGCCAGTATGAATTGTTCTCTGTTTCAAAGCACTTTAGTTTCAAAGTAACTTTAGTTTTTTTTTTTGTTTGTTTGTTTTTGTTTTTTTTTTTGTTTGTTTTTTTTTGAGATAGAGCATCAAGCTGTCCCCCTGGGTAGAGTACTTTTCTTCCTTTTCATCACAGCTCACAGCAACTCCTGGGCTCAAGCGAGTCTCCTGCCTCAGCCTCTCAAGTAGCTCGGACCACAGGCGCCTGCCACAACACCCTGCTATTTTTTGGTTGCAGCCATCATTGTTGTTTGGCGGGTCTGGGCTGGGGATTCGAACCGCCACCTTAGGTGTATGTGGCTGGTGCCTTAGCCGCTTGAGCCACAGGCGCCGAGCCTACTCATTCTATTTAATATTTATTCTTTTATATCCATGAACCAATTATTTTCAATTTTTTTGTTGAAACTACCATTTTCCTTTTGGTAGCACGAATCTTTTTTGTTTTTTAGAGACAGAGTTTCACTTTGTTGCCCTTGGTAGAGTGCTGTGGCATCACAGCTCACAGCAGTTAGCACTAATCTTTTTACTACCACTCCAGGGGCATGAGGACCCCAGGACTGCTCAGAAGACCTGTAGTTCTTGAGATAGCTCTGGACATTGTACCAGTGACTGGGCTGTTGTTCATTTGTACTAGTCTCTAGGAAAACAGAAATGTGGTTTCTGTTGAAACAAGATTGGGAAGATTTTGTTTTATAAAATTGTCTCAAGGCTCGGCACCTGTAGCTCAACCGGCTAAGGCACCAGCCACGTACACCTAAGGTGGCGGGTTCGAATTCCCAGCCCAGACCCGCCAAACAACAATGACGGCTGCAACCAAAAAATAGCCGGGTGTTGTGGCGGGCGCCTGTGGTCCCAGCTACTTGGGAGGC
>NW_003852556.1:660949-677623 GCF_000181295.1 Otolemur garnettii | reverse complement strand
TTTTTTTTTTTGAGACAGAGTCTCACTGTGTCTCTCACTATGTCACCCTCGGTAGAGTGCCATGGCATTACACCTCACAGCAACCTCAAACTCTTGGGCTTAAGAGATTTTCTTGCCTCAGCCTCCCAAGTAGCTGGAACTACAGGCACCCACTGCAAAGCCCAGCTGTTTTTTGTTGCAGTTGTCATTGTTGTTTGGCTGGCCTGAGCTGGATTCGAACTCACCAGCTTTGATGTGTGTGGCTGGCACTATAACCACTATGCTATGGGTGCCGAGACCCCCCCCCTTTTAAAAATAATCTACATTCTAATTAGGTTTTATCGTAATTGTGTTTTTCTAGAATGTGAGCTTTGACCTGCCACCAACTGCAAAAGTGTTAAACAGCAGCTCTTGTGGTAAAGAGAACACTTCTGACACCCGTCTTGTGATTGCTTTTGGAGGAGGACATGAACTGACTTTCAATTTCACAAGAGATGCAGACCGCTACAGTGTCCAGCTCCTGAGTTTTGTGTATAACTTGTCAGACACACTTATTTTCCCCAATGCAAGCTTCAAAGGTAAGAGCCAAAACTGACCAGTTATGTGGTTAGAAGATTATCTAAAATTACATTTCACTAAGGACTATGAATTGGACAAAATTATGACTTTTTTTTTTTTCTTTTTTGGATCCAGATGCCAAGACTGTGGAATCCATAACTGACATCAAGGCAGACATAGATAAAAAATACAGATGTGTTAAAGGCACCCAGGTGCACATGGGCAATGTGAGCCTCACTCTCCGTGAGGCCACCATCCAGGCATACCTTTCGAACAACAACTTCAGCAAGGGAGGTAAGACATTGACCCTCGACATCTGGTGTCTGACTGTGTCTGACTATGGGACTATAGTGCCTGTAGGTGACCTCATTTCTCTCTCTCTCTTTCTTTTTTGTGTGTGTGTGTGAGACAAGAGTCTCACTTTGTTGCCTTTGGTAGAGTGCTGTGGTATCATAGCTCATAGCAACCTCAAACTCTTGGGCTTAAGTGATGCCTGCTACAATGCCCGGCTATTTTTAGAAGCTGGTCTCGAACATGTGAGTTTAATCTACCCTCCTTGGCCTCCCAGAGTGCTGAGGTTACAGGTATGAGGCACCTGGCTGACCTCATTTCTCTTCAGTCTTTTTTTTTTGAGATAAGAGTCTCACTATGTTGCCCTGGGTAGAGTGCTGTGGTGTCACAGTTCACAATAACCTCCAACTCTTGGGCTTAAGCGATTCTCTTGTCTCAGCCTCCCAAGTAGCTGTGACTACAGGCACCCGCCACATTGCCTAGCTATCTTTTGGTGTAGTTGTCATTGTTTGGCAGGCCTAGGCTGGATTCGAACCCGCCAGCCCTGGTGTATGTGGCTGGCGCCCTGACCACTGAGCTGCTGGTGCTAAACCTGCTTTTCTATTTTTAAAAGATAATGTCTCACTGTGTTACCCCATCTATAGTGCAGTGATGCTATCACAACTCATTGTAACCCTGGATTTAGAGAATCAAGCAATCTGTCTGACTTAGCTTTCTGAGTAGCTGGAACCACAGATGTGTGCCACCATGCCTGGCTCATTTAAAAAAGAAAAAAAACAAAACTTTTTTCTTTTCTTTTTTTTTCCCCCTGGTGGCAATAAGGTCTCACAACGTTGTCCAGACTGGTCTCAAACTCTAGGCCTCAAGTAATCTTCCTGCCTTGGCCTCCCAGCATGCTGGGATTATAGGCATGAACCACCATTCCCAGGCAGTTGTTAAGATTTAAAAAGGAAATTAACACAATGTGCTTATCCCAGTGTCTGGCCAGAATAAGTAGCAAATATGTATTAAATCATTTTACCATCAGTTAAGAAAGCTCTCACTCCAAATCCTGCCAGTCTAGATCATAAGTCATCATCACTTTGTAGGGGGAAGGGATATGGTTTGCATTAGGGTGAGCTTTCTCAGCTGTTGGGGGATAATAATAACAGCACAGTCTTCTTCCATAGGCTGCTGCGGAAGCCTCTGCTTTGCCATATTCTATAGTAGTCTTGTTGGAAAGCCCAAGAGTGACTGCTGGGGCAAGGGGTTTGGGAACCCTGTGTCATAGTACTCGTCCTGCCTGCCTCCATTTTCTGTGTAGCCCATGAGCTAAGAATCACTTTTGTGTTCATAAATTTAGTGTACAACAAATCAAAAGAATATTTCGTGACATATGAAGATTATGTAAACATTCAGTGTTCAGAAATAAAGTTTTATAAAAGAACATAGCCACGCTTATTTACACATTTTCTGTGGCTGTTTTTGTGTTAGCAGTGGCGGGATTTAGTTGCCTTAACAGAAAGCCACAGCCTGTAAAGTCTAAGATATTTACTGTCACTTTATAGCAAAAGTTCGTCTCCTTTGACCTGAGGGGAAGAGCATTAGTGACAGTAAAAGGAATCCCAACTTGGGTGTGACTGGGAAAACAGATTTTACCGGGCCATGTGGGGTGCAGAAGGAAGCTCACATTGGAGTGGGTCTATTGACTGCACAAGCACCCAGGAGCTGTAGCAATAGCCCCTTTCCGGGCGTGTGAGTGACTGCCCACTGCACAGCCTGGTTCAGAGGGCTCTGCGGGATTGTGCCTGCCCAACTGGGACGAGCAGGCTGCAGAGGGACTGTGGGTGGTGGGCTTCTGTGTGTGCAGCTGGTCTGAGGACAGCTGTCTGGCAGCCTCTCCTGGGGTCCATCTGTGCTTATTAAACTTCACCTCAGCCAGAGCTAAGGGTGACTTCAGCTGAGCAGAGTGTGGAAGGGAGCAGGAGGTAGAGAAACAGATGTTAGGGCCATTCATGTTCATGGTTCTGAATTTCCATGTACCTAGCGGGCTGCATCAGTGTTGTCTCTAGATCAAAAGAGGACGAAGTTGGAACATCTGGATGCAAACACTGTTCAGCCAACCCTGGTGTTGGCCCCACAGCCTGAATGGTGCTCTGGAATGGCACCATTTGGTAGGGGTCTTCATGGTAGGGGTCAGCAAAGATCTTGACAGCCGTGAGTTTGGTAGGTATATTCTCTGGATTAAAAATAGGGGTGTTACAGAGCTAGAGAGACTTTTTGTGTGTTGTTTTTTTTTTTTAATTTGGTTGATTGTTTTTGTTTTTTAGAGACAGAATCTTACTCTGTTACCCTGGGTAGAGTCTTGTGGTGTGTTAGCTCATAGCAACCTCGAACTTGCGGGCTTAAGCGATCCTCTTGTCTCAGCCTCTTGAGTAGCTGGGTGTACAGGTGCCCGCCACCAGGGTCAGCTAGTTTTTCTATTTTATTAGGGACAGAGTCTCGCTTTTACCCAGGCTGGTCTTGAACTCCTGAGTTCAAGCAGTCACTCTGGCTCATCCTCCCAGAGTGCTGGGATTACAGGGGTGAGCCACTATATCTGGGCATTATTGTGCTTTTTTAATGTTAATGATTTCTTTTAAGATAGATTTTATTTTTTCTGAGTAGTTTTAGGTTTATAGCAAAATTAGTCTGATCCTGTATATTCCCTGCCTCCCCCACTGTCCAAATCCCACATGTTAGTTCCTATTTTAATGTAGAACATACTAACATGGAAAAAATAAAAAAACAGGCTGTCTTCCTGACAACTAAGCCCAGTGTCCTGGTGTGGCCTTGTTGGGTGTAGGGCTGCCCAGAGGCTGGGCTTCTAAGGACGTGGTAATGGGTGGGGACTTGTAATGGGGCAGCTGAAGACTTGGGAGCACTCACTGTGTTAGTAAATCCCACTGGGTGAGGAGGGAGTTGGGGTGTCCTGACTGCCTTCCACCAGCTGGTTGTGTCCTAGTGGCTGGCTGTCAGTCCTCCTCTCATTCTAGGGAGGCCAAGGCGAGGGAGATTGGCAGTGAAGGCCCAGGGAGTCTGTATCCTCTTCACTGGGAAAGGGTAGCTCCAGGCCTTTGAAGCCGAGTCCTTTGCACTAACACTTCAGTAGGCTGGGCCTCTGTTGCTAAGAAACAGTAACCACAAAACAAAAAGTGACCCCCTAAGTTGGTGGAGGAATCTGAGGTTTTATTGCTGACATATTGTCCCCCCCCCGCCTCCCCCCCACACTACCCAAAAGAAGTTCTTGCTTTGCTCCAGTTTGGGTCTTGGCCTCCTGTGGCCTATGTGGAAGGACAGTCAGTGGAAGGGATGCAGGTGGCTACACGGTGGTGCTCCCTGGAGTGCGGGGCGGGGTGTGTGTGTGTGTGTGTGTGTGTGTGTGTCTTGAGCCTCAGTAGACTGGGATCCAAATTAGTTTTTTCTTAGTTTTTAGAGATAGAATCTCACTTTGTCACCCTTGGTAGAGTACCGTGGTGTCACAGCTTATAGCAACCTCCACCTCTTGGGCTTAGGTGATTCTCTTGCCTCAGCCTCCCAAGTAGCTGGGACTACAGGTGCCTGCCACAATGTGCGGCTACTTTTTGTTGCAGTTTGGCTGCGGCCAGGTTTGAAACCGCCACTCTTGGTATATGGGGCCAGTGTCCTACTCACTGAGCCACAGGCGCCACCCCCAAATTAGTTTTTTAAAGCTCAATAGTTAGTGTGTCCCGGAGCTGCTGTCTGCATCCACAAGGCTTGAGTCATAGAAAGAGCCCAAGTCCTGGAAAACCCGGCATCTCCCCCATTTCTTGTCCTGCTGATTCTGTTTTTGACAGTGGTTGATACTAATGTTACTTTGCAACTAAAGGGACTTAGTAGTTTCCCTACAGATAGGAGATTGCGATAACCACATATGCCACTGTGAACATAGATGGCTTTAAAATATTTTTATTAGAATTAAGGCATTTAGGCTTGGTGCCTGTTGCTCAGTGGTTAGGGTGCTGGCTGCATGCACCAGGGCTGTCGGGTTTGAACCCAGCCCAAGTCAACTAAACAACAATGACAACAACAAAAAAATAGCTAGGGATTGTGGTGGGTGCCTGCAGTCCCAGCTACTTGGGAGGCTGAGGCAAGGGAGCCACTTAAGCCCAAGAGTTTGATTTGAGGTTGCAGTCATTTATAGCTGGGTGCCCATAGCACATTGGTAATGACACCAGCCACAGAACATTGAAGGTGGCCGGTTCGAACCTACCCCGGGCCAGCTAAAAATACAATGGCAAAAAATAAATAGCCGGGCTTTGTGGTGGGCGCTTGTAGTTGCAGCTACTTGGGAGGCTGAGGCAAGAGAATTGCTTAAGCCCAAGAATTGGAGGTTGCTGTGAGCTGTGATGCCACAGCACTTTATGAACCTCAACATGATGAGACTGTCTCAAAAAAAAAAAAAGTCATTTACTTTTTCATTTTCTCTTGTGCTAATTTCTTTTTTCCCCCAGGCACTTTTGTGCACAGGACTTAACATTTTTTTATGTTCTTTTTTTTTGAGACAGAGTCTCCCTGTGTCGCCCTCAGTAGAGTACTCTGGTGTCATAGCTCACAGCAACCTCAAACTCTTGGGCTTAAGCAATTCTTTTGCCTCAGTGTGCCAAGTAGCTGGGACTGCAGGTGCCTGCCACAATGCCTGGCTAGTTTTTTGTTGTTGTAGTTGTCGTTTAGCTGGCCTGGGCCAGGTTCAAACCCTCTAGCCTGGGTGTATGTGGCCGGTGCTGTAACCACTGTGCTATGTATGAGCGCTGAGCCTATTTTTGGTGTCTTTTAACTAATTTGCAAGCAGCTTCAAGAAAAATATCCCAGATCAGTTATTTTAAGTATATGTGTGTGTGTATGTATATATTTATTTTAGTTTAGTTTAGTTTTTGAGACAGTTTCACTCTGTTGCTCTAGGTAGCTTAGAGCAGTGTTTCTCAACCTTCCTAATGCTGTAGCCCTTTAATATGGTTCCTGTGGGTCGAGAACTGCTGGTGGCTTGAGAGCTCTTTCTTTAGCCTCCCTCGTAGCTGGGACTACAGGTGCCCACCATGACCCCCAGTTAGTTTTTCTTTCTTTTTTTTTTTTGAGACAGAGCCTCAAGCTGTCCCCCTGGGTAGAGTGCCATGGCATTACAGCTCACAGCAACCTCCAACTCCTGGGCTCAAGCGAGTCTCCTGCCTCCGCCTCCCAAGTAGCTGGGACCACAGGCGCCCACCACAACGCCCGGCTATTTTTTTGGTTGCAACCGTCATTGTTTGGCGGGTCTGGGCTGGGGATTCGAACCCGACACCTTAGTTGTACGTGGCTGGCGCCTTAGCCAGTTGAGCTATAGGCACCGAGCCTAGTTTTTCTTTCTTTCTTTCTTTTTATTTTTTCTTCTTGTTTTGAGACAGAGTCTCACTATGTTGCCCTTGGTTGACAGCTGTGATGTCACAGCTCACAGCAACATCAAACTCTTGGGCTTAAGTGATTCTCTTGCCTCAGCCTCCCAAGTGGCTGGGACTACAGGTACTTGCCACAATGCCCGGCTATTTTTTGTTGTAGTTGTTGTTTAGCTCGCCTAGGTTGGGTTCAAGCTCACCAGCTTTGGTGTACGTGGCTGGTGCCGAGCCTAGTTTTTCTATTTTTAATAGAGACAGGGTCTCACTTTTGCGCAGGCTGGTCTCAAACTCTTGAGCTCAAGCAAACCACCCACCTCAGCTTCCAAGAGTGCTTAGAATTACAAATTCTGTCTCCAAAAAAGGACCATGCCCCATGGGGTGGGCCTCCAGCCCAGGTATCTGGGTTTCTTCATATTGTTATCTTTAATGTTGGATAACATGAGTGCTTGTAGAATTAAGCAAATAGCTTATATAACCATTAAAAGTTAAGAGACTGCTTTTAAACACACATTATCATAAATGCATCCCACCTCCTGCCCAATTGGGCAGTATTGTTTTTCATTCTGCTGGAACCAGTATCACCCTCCTAGTCCACCTTAAGTTGAAGGAATTGAGGCTAAAACATCGCTTATCTTTTGATATACTTCCTAAGGGCAGTCTGCAGATTGGTTTGGTTATCTGTGTTGTGGCTCGCTCAGTCTCAGAGCTTCCTCGTGATTCACCTTGTTTGCGGTTGTGACCCAGGGCAGGAAGGACTTGGGTATTTAGTGTGTGTTTAAAGAAGGAAGGAAGAAATACCGGTTTGTGTGGGGGTTTGTGGGTTTTGCATTGGTAATTCAGGTAGAAGGAATAGGGCATTTTATCCACACAGATTTCTAAAGTCCAAAATTTTTCTGACTGGCGGTTAGACCCAACAGTATGTTATTCCTATTTACAATGTGATATCTTTTTTTTTTTGAGACAGGGCCTCACTCTGCCACCTTGCCTAGAATGCAGTGTCATCACAGCTCACTACAACCTTAGACTCCTGGGGTTGAGCAATCCCCCTGCCTTAGCTTCCCAAGTAGCTGGGACTACAGGTGCCCACTACCACACTCAGCTAATTTTTCTATTTTTGGTAGAGATAGGGTCTTGCTTTTGCTCAGCTAGTCTCAAATTCCTGAGCTCAAGGACTTGAAGAGTGCTGGGATTACAGGGGTGAGCCACAACGCTCAGGCTCAAAAGTGGCCTCTTTTAATCTACTTTACAGAAATAACGTAGGAAAATGAATGTGTTGCGTGGATCATAGGTTATGAATATTGTCAAATTAGTCTAGTTGTGTGGCTGTCTAAACTGGAATTAGAAGACTGGCCTGTTTTGGTTTGGTGTGCATTTAACTTTTACACATGATCACGTGTTCTGTTTTTAAAAGGACAACTGTGATGTCAGCCTGCTGCTTGGCCTAAGGGTAGTGGGCATGGGACGTGTCAGCACATCCTGGGGCCAGACGTCTCCATAGTGGTGTCTGCCTCCTTCTCAGAGCTGAGAACAGTTATTGTGGGGTCCTCTTTGTACAGTCTTCACTAGGGACAGCGTCCTGAGTAAGCTGAACTTTTGGGAGGTTGTGAAATACCATGTGAGTGAAGTTTTCTCTCTCTCTTTCTCTTCCCCAGTAGGTGGGGTGGGAAGGTGGGAATTAGCAACTGGAAAAGAGTTACAGAGTTAAAATGGAGCTTCCTTGTGGTTTTGAGACGTGAACACTTGTGAGCACACCAGTTTTCTATGACTCAGCCTTACAGAGGTGTGGAAAGGATCAAATTGGGTGGAAATTGTGTAGTTGTTACTCAGAACTTGATTATCCACAGAAACAAGGTGGTAAAAGAAAGAACCTCTTCCGAGGTTGTTAGCAGGTGGTGTTTGACAGTGTTGCAGGGCCCAGTGTCCATCCTGAATGCTCAGTGGTTCTTTGACAGTGTTGCAGGGCCCAGTGTCTATCCCAAATGCTCAGTGGTTCTTTGACAATGTTGCAGGGCCAGTGTCCATCCGAATGCGCAGTGGCTCTTCTTTTGCTTCAGTCTGCCTTGATTTTGAATGTGAGTTTAGTTGTAACCATCTTGGTGGGTTCACAGTGCTCAGCATGCTCCCCACTACCTTGGGTGCGTGCCCTGCTGTGGATGGTGCTCTACTGCCTGGGGCTGCTACCCAGTCAGCTGCTGTACCTTTCCCCGATGGAGGACACCTGCCTGTGTCCTTATGACCTCCCCACATGAAACCCCGAGGCGGCTGGTGTCCTGGCTGGGATGTTTCCAGCACAGAGGTTCTTGGCACTGACGATGGTTCAAAAAATCATCCCCCAGCTCAGCGCCTGTGGCTCAAGTGGCTAAGGCGCCAGCCACATACACCACGAAGGTGGCGGGTTCGAATCCAGCCCGGGCCCGCCAAACAACAATGATGGCTGCAACCAAAAAATAGTCAGGCATTGTGGTGGGAGGCTATGGTCCCAGCTACTTGGGAGGCGGAGGCAGGAGACGCGCTTGAGTCCAGGAGTTGGAGGTTGCTGTGAGCGTGATGCCATGGCACTCTAGCCAGGGGGACAGCTTGAGGCTCTGTCTCAAAAAAAAAAAAAAAAAAAAATCACCCCCACCATCCCCATATCAAGTGGCGTGTGGGTGAGCAGACATCTGGGTCTTCTCAGCCCCACAGTGGGAAGAGGAGGGTGTGGTGGACACTGTTGAGCTGCGTGTTGGCATGTGGGAGGCTGAGCTGCTCTGCTGCCACAGGCTGTCCATCGACTTCTGCATTTGGTTCTCTAACTGCTGAGGGCTGTGAAGGACCTAGACTCTGAACTTCTTCCCTGTGACAGCGTAATTCCCTGTCCCTGTCCCTGTCCCTGTCCCTGCAGAGACACGCTGCAAGCAGGATGGGCCTTTCCCGACCACAGTGCCGCCTGTGCCACCCAGCCCCTCGCCAGCACCCGAGAGCCCCTCAGTGGAGAACTACAGTGTGAATGGCACCAATGGGACCTGCCTGCTGGCCAGCATGGGGCTGCAGCTGAACCTCACCTACGAGCAGAGGGACAACAAGGTAGGGGCTGCAGTTCTTCCTGCTAGCTCAGGTCTGTGTTGGGGGCCCTGCTTGGTAGAGTGCGAGTCATAGCACAGGAGCTGGTAGCTTTTTAGTGAGTTCTTGGGAACACAGATGTCCCCACTGCTGGCGTCATCACACCTGCTTCCTGTGACAGAGACACTGCATGACGGCAGAGGCGCCACCTGGCCCACAAAGCCCCAGATGTTTGTTTGCACTTTGCAGAAAAAGTTTGCTGACCTGGTAGCACCTAAGTTCCCCTAGCATCTCCTAGGCAGGCACTGTCTCTCTTGAGGCTGTGTGGTTTCTCTCGAGTGGTGCAGGCCTCAGGCTGCAGGAGGGCATGGCTTGAGGCAGTTTGTAGCACGTGGCTATTCAGGGCAGAGCAAGTGTTGGGCACTGCACCCACCTCCACGCAGGGACACAGTATTCTGAAAGTGGCAATAAGTAGTGGGAAAAATTAGTTTTGGAATTTGGAAGTCTTTACCTAGTACAGACTTTTGTTTTCTTCCTTCTGGGTTTGGTTAAAATGAATGTGGGCCTGAATCTACTGTTATAGAATTGTCTTGATTTTTCAAGAGTGTAGAGGACCCAGAGCCTGAAGTGGCAACCTGCTTGCCTTCCTTATGCAGACTGTGACTCGAGTGTTCAACATCAACCCGAGTAAGACCTGGGCCAATGGGACTTGCAGCTCCAACCTAGTGACCCTGGACCTGTGGAGCGAGGACGTTGCCCGCCTGGTCTTCCAGTTTGGGATGGTGAGAGGCTCTGAGGTCTTTGTCCCTCTGGGGACTCCACTGCCTTTGCTATCTGCCATGACCTCTGCACTTGTAGCACAATGGGCCAGGGCTGCCCGAGGGGGCTTCACTTTTGTCTGCTTTCCCTCTATAGTGGCTGCTTGGTTCCTCAGCCTTCTCTTCCTCAGCCATTCACAAATACCATTCACTTCTGCATTGGGCATTGGCTGCAGAAGGGAGAGGGATGCAGGGTCCAGGCCCTGTGGCTGCGAGGCTGCTCGATCTCCTGGTTGCAGACATCACTGCCCTGCTGCGTTTGTCTGGGAAGAACCTCAGGCAAAGTTAGCAAAATAATAGATGAAGATATAAATGCCTTACAGATTCTTTAAATAATGCTTTGCCAGTGAATTACAGTTGAGTCTCTTGTCATAAACTGTACCTTTCTTTATATCCTGCTTCCCTATACCTTTCAGGAAAGGTTTTCTTGTTGAGCATGTACTCTGGGAATCCCCATCTTTGGCAGAGAATCCAGTTCTCTTTATAGACTGTTCTGTAGTGTTCTTATAATACAGAATTCAGACTTACTACCAAATGGCTTTTCAAGTTTGGTGATAAATGTGTGAATGTACTAAGTGGTTAAAGATTTTCTCTTTCTTTTTAAGAATGCAAATTCTACCCGGTTTTTCCTGCAAGACATCCAGTTGAGCATGATTCTTGCTGACGCTCGAGGTGAGGCTCACAGTTCTTACGGCCTCCCCATCCCACTCCAAGTGCCCCCAGTAATCAGATGTTCATGTGCCTTGTAGACCCCCACTTCACAGCTTCCAATGGCTCGCTGATGGCACTACAGGCCACCCTGGGCAATTCCTACAAGTGCAATGCCGAGGAGCGTATTCAGGTCACAAAGGCATTTTCTGTCAACATCTTCAAAGTCTGGGTCCAGGCCTTCAAGGTGGAAGGTGGCAAGTTTGGATCTGGTGAGTAGCACAGAGGCCAGCATTTAGGGAGATGGTGATGACAGAGCACTTCAGACTCTAACTGTGGACACTGAACAGCTCTTATGTTGGATGTGGGGAGTTTTAGGGGGAGGATCCTCTTTCCTTTGCTCTTCCCATTTGAAGAGATTTGGAGAAAATTGCCCTTTACAAATACAGACACCTGACGCCATGTGTGAATAAGGTAGTGATTTTAGGAAATGGTGTTTGTCTGCTCTGTTCCCATTTAGAGTTGAATGTAAAAATGTTACCTGCTATGTTCCGTGTTCTAGAAGGGCCCATAGGCTCTAGACACGCAGCACACCTGACTGGCCGCATCCACAATGAGTGGTGGCTGTGGGTTCTGATGGGGGAGAAGTCACCCTTGTGATCCCTGCCTCTGTCACATGCCCTGAGGGATGGTTACCTGGATCTGGCACCTCCCACCTTGGCCTCCCCTTCTGCTTGGCTAAGGGAGGAGGGTTGGGGGGTAGTGGCTTGGCAGGAGTGACAGGGCTGGTGCCTGCTTACCTTCTCAGTGGAGGAGTGTCTGCTGGACGAGGACAGCATGCTGATCCCAGTGGCCGTGGGGGGCGCCCTGGCTGGGCTGGTCCTCACAGTGCTCATTGCCTACCTCGTTGGCCGGAAGAGGAGCCACGCTGGCTATCAGACGATTTAGGCTGCTGCTTGCACAGACGGCAGCCGCAGGGTCTGTATTCCCCCTGGGCTGAGGGCGTGTTGGCGGGAGGCACACTGTTGTTCAAATCTGCTTTATCAAATGTGAAGTTCATCTTGCAACATTTACTATGCACAAAAGAGTAACTATTGGAATGACGGTGTTAATTTTGCTAACTGGGTTAAATATTTTGCTAACTGGTTAAATGTAATGTTAATATTTACCAAAGTAGAACTTGAGGGAGAGAAGAGTGCTTTCCTCAGCCGGCCCTGGCTGCACTATCATCTGACACTTTACGATTCTGGTGTTTGGTTCTTCACTCTTTACTCAGATTTAAGCCTCACAAGGGACATTCTCTGGTCCTCACGCTTAGGACCTGTGAAGGTTGGCTAATTGTTAGGCTGATGCGCTTAAGAAATTAAAAATAGTAGGGACGAAAAATCTTGAAACAGAAGTACTTCAAAAGATGAACACCTGGAATGCTTAAATTAAGCTTTAAGGCCAGGAGGGCCTGGCCCTGGGTGGCAGCAGCGGGTGTTGGGAAGGCACTCGGAGTGTCCTCTGGTGTCTCCATCTTGCCACTCAAGAGCTGGCACTTTTTTAAATATAAAAATAGGTGTTGTTTTTATTTACTTTTTTTGTAAAGTGGTTTTCAGTCTTCTGTTTGGCATTCAGGGTGATCCCTTTCTGCGCTGTGTACAATGATAGATAATTCACTCCTGATTTATCTGCTGTGGCTTGGGTGGGTTGTACACTGAGGACCGGCTCCATGTGACGCGTTGCCTGTAACAATGCTAATAAAAACCTGTCTTTTTGTCTAGACCTTGTCCTTTTTTCAGCCGAGATGAGAGATGAAGGTGATGTTAGGGGAGGTGGGGTGGATTGCCCCACGTAGGCTGGTTTTGGGGAAAGTTGATGTGGCCGGTTTTCTGGGTGGTGGTTTGAAGAGATGTGATTTTTTTTTTTTTTTTTTTTTTTTGAGACAGAGTCTCAAGCTGTTGCTCTGGGTAGAGTGCCACAGCATCGAAGCTCACAGCAAACTCCAACTCAGGCTCAAGTGAGCCTCTTGCCTCAGTTTTTCTATTTTTAGTGGAGATGGGGCCTTGCTCTTGCTCAGGCTGGTCTTCAACTCGTGAGTTCAAGCAGTCCGCCTGCCTCGGCCTCCTGAAGTACTAGGATTACAGGTGTGAGCCACTGCACCTGGCTGAGATGTTTTGACAGCACAGCCATAGTGTGGTCTCTTCTGCAAACTCGCAGTGTGTCCTGAGAAACACATAAACAGGGAAGGCAGGTGCAGAGAAAGTCAGTACACAGGCTTCCGGGGCTCCTGGGAGGCCCTTGTGTCTTGTCTGCCAAGGCAGAGGCCCTGCCTCCCCTCTAGGGTATTCTCACAGCTTCCTCCACCTGCTGAGAAGATGTGTGAAAGGCCTAAGAACCTGTATTTAAAGAAAAAGCCACAATGTTCAGGCTGAGGCCCTGGTGGCCCAAGCACCCTTTAGAGAGGCAACCTTTGCTCCCCTGGGCCACACTGTCAGCCCACCATGGTCCTTCTCTCCAGGAAGATGGGCCCCACCCCGCGGGGGGTGCTAGGAGTTTCCAAGGTGGGAACTTAGGTCTAAGATGTAACCTTGCTGTTTTTAAGCAAAAAGCAAAACCCTACACAGTCAGGATCCATAGACTGTGGTCAGAGTCTCAGGACATGAGATTGTGGCTCCCCAGGGTCGTGTCCCAGAACCTGCTGACCACATGAGAGCCTGCAGTTGGGTGGCTCTGAGGCTCCAGCTGCCTGTGCAGTTTTGCAGACTGCGGGATCAGGAGCAGGGTTGGTATCGGTGACATTGTGAAGGTCCCACAGTGAGTTGAGGAGGTGCTTCCCAGATTGTCAGTCTCTCTAGTCTGGATAGTGCAGATGAGCCAGAATGGTTGTGGTTCCTCTGTGCCTGACCTGGGTCAGGACCTGGGTCAGTGCCAGTGCTCAGGCCTTTGCAGAGGTTTCAGGATTTTATAGCATCCCAGGAGTGAAGAACATTTGAAAAGTGGCCTGTGTTGGAGCCTGACTGGCAACAGCTTTGGAGGCCCTAGGCCAAGCCTGATGGGGAAAGGTCTGGGGCCACACACCTGTGATAGGGGCTTCCGAGGCCATGCCAGGTAGTGGGCACCAGCCAGGGGTGTTCCAGAGGACAGGTGGCTACGCTGTGGGACCTTAGCTGCCTGAGTGTAGGAAGTTGTGGTGGAAGGCTGGCCTTATGGCCCACCCTGTCATTGCCCCCTTCCAGGAACAAGGAGTCGTGACCTGGGGCATTGGCGCATTATCTAGTCCTGACCCAGCTTTACTGGTGGTGCATCCCCAGGAGTTGTGGGTGCTTTGGTGACAAGGCCTGTGTGCCTTGTGCTAGAGGTAAGGATGAGCCCCCCAGGCCACTGCTGGGTGTGTCTGCCCTGTGTCGTTTCTAGACCACCTCCCCTTGGCTGTGGCTTTTGGAGGCCTATCCACCTTTAAGGCCCTGGCTTCTGTGGGGTGGCGACACAAAACAGAAGCAGGAATAGGACTAGTTTGAGTATAGAGATGAGTCTGAAACTGCAGGAAACTGTGCTAAAAGAAAAAGCGATTCAGAGAAATTCAAGAGAATGTACAAATCCTACTGCTAAGCAGGGTAGGTGGTCTCGGGGTGGCGTGGGTAGGCCAGCTTATGTCCCACCTGCTTCTCCCCTGTGCCCAGTGCATTCCTGCAGCCTCAGCCTGGCCTCTAGGGAATTCAGCTCTGCCTTGTGGCAGGTTTGTTCACCTGGAGGCCTCACTGCTTTTAGGGCCTTGAGCCCTGAGGGCGTCCCTTCCCAGCTCAGGCCCAAGATGAGTTGGCCACACCAACGTTCCTGGTCCGACTCTCATTCCCTCCATCATCCATGCTTGTCTGTTCCATTTGGTCTAAGGAGAAATCTCTGGTTACATGTACAAGCCTCATGTAAAGCCAGTGCCACAGAGAGAAGAGGGCAGTGTGTACATCATGCTAGACCAGTGACCGTCCGCTATGATTTTAATTTTCATTTGTCTGAGAAGCTGAAAATGACAAACTCACAGTTATTGACATATTTTATTATATACAAACGTATGCCCCTCATATTTTATATAAAAGTAGTTTTTCTTTGGAAACAACTTCATAGCTAATAACCCAAAGGTTGCAGAATGACATCATTTTAAATTACTCTTTTATAATAAAAAATTCACAACTAAAGTGCAGTGACATCAAGTATTTACAGCCCAAAAGGAAGGTGGTAAAAACTGGTGCAGCTCCATCACCAGTGCCTGGGCCAGCTCAGCCCTGCACCAGCAGCCTGGCCCTGCAGCTCTCACGTAGCTTGTTCACAGTCGTCATGGATAAGCTTCCGGGTTCTGAAAATATGTTCTGGAAGGGAAAGAGAATTAGTTTAAAATAACAACATGTTTTTGCCTTAGCTTTTCAGACCAGCAGATGGACAGAGGAAAGGCCATAGGCCTCAACTATGTTAAGGGAGGATCGGCTGTGTGGGCAGGTCCTCCAGGTGGTTCAGTGGTTCCCACCGCAGCCCCCAAGGCGAGCCCACTGCAGGCAGCTATGAGCAGTCCAGGCCTAGGTGTCCCTTGGCTCTGCCTGCACTGGGGCCCAGGATATCCATGAGGAAGTTGGGGTTATAGAGAAGTGGGGTGCCAGTCAGAAATAATCCTGGATGTGGACAGCACTCTCCTCTGTGATCCCCACTTTGGGGTGAGAAAGCCACAGTATTCCACAGGTGAAGAGTAGTTTGGGGGAGGCCAGGTGTCCAGGGCAAGGACACAGTCCTGGGGACTGCCAGTGGCTACCCAGGAGAGGACAACTCCTCCAGCCAACAGCCACTCAGCGGGTGAAATGCCTGGGCTGCTGATCTTGAGGGGAGGTTCTTGGTTTTTTTCCATAGCTCTTCATGTTAATGAGTCCTTCACAGTCTGTGAACCCCAAGTTTTGAAGTAACCCAAAGGCCTGTGTACCTTTTCTGTCTCTGATCTTTACTTAACCTTTGGACAAAGCACCAATTCTGAGGAAGTAAAAGCCCACTATTAGCAGACCCCAAACTCTTGACCCAACTGCAGGGCTGAGCTAAAGCATCACCAAGCAAGGCAGAAAACAGGATCCCTGCCAAACACCGCCCAGGGAGGGTATCACCTTATTCACTCAGGAAGCTCCTGGCCTGAGGTATGTGTAGCACGACGGCTTGCAGCCAGCCCTCGGACAGCCTTCAAAGACACCCTCCTGTGTGCATAGGTCACCCACAACTGTGGGAAGTGCAGCTCAGAGGCTGTGGAGGAATCCTCTTGACTAGGCGAATCCTCCCTGATGGGCTGTGGCAGCCTCCAAGTGCCTTCTCTGCACGTTCCAGGGAGGGCTGGAGGAGCCCACCCTCTGCAGAGGGCACTGCGCCTGTGGTGACTGTCAGTGAATCTGGAGTGAACTGCTGTCTCATCTGTCACCATGACCCTCTGTTTGATGAGGCACTGGGTGGTGAGTGTGACTGGGCATAGCTGCAGTACCTCTCAGGTTCGCCATGCCAGCTGTGCAGGGTTGGGGGTGGCACTGAGCTGTGTTCTGTGACCACAACCCCTGTAGTAGGTGGACAAAGGCTCACTTACCCCATGTCCAGCTGCACCCAGGAGCTACCCCACATTCAGAGCTGTGACAAGGCCACACTCATGTACTTTCTTGCTGGGTGTCCTGGATTCTTTCTGAATGAAGACAGTCCTAGCCCCCTAGAACACCACGCTGCATTACCTGACAACATTCACAGCCTCCTGATAGAAAGCCACCCCCTCCCACTGGGCTTCTAACCCACATGCCATGGGCCGGAAGGCCAGCAGGTGCACTTGGGCACTTGCTCAAAGTGTTCAAAAGTGAAGAAGGTGGCTCACACCTGTTATACCAGGATGTGAGGCCAAGGCAGGAGGAGTGTTGAGGCTAAGAGTTTGAGACTGGCCTGGG